>NC_044497.1:24757500-24807500 GCF_902362185.1 Chanos chanos | reverse complement strand
CTGTACTTGGCTGCATTTACAGAACTGTAAAAGAAGCTTTACATTTTTAATGTTGAAAAATTTGAATTTGATGGTCATATATGAAAACAAAGACACAGATTAATATCCCTAACACTATAATAACAGAGATAAAGGAAAATTAAGAAATGTTTTTGAGCATTCATTCCTCTCTTTCTCAAAATTGTTTAAGAAAAAAGAGCTATGCAAGTAGCTTTGACTTTTGATTGTGTTATGTTGTTTTTATAATGCATTTAATGACAGCTATGCGAGCATGCTGCGACTCATTCACTGTGCTGGCTCTGAGTGTGTCAAGCCTGCCAAAGTAGTTGCGAAACCGCCCCTGCACCACAATTCGCTGACAGGAATTTCCCATCTCTCCACTATCAGCATCAGACAGCTGAATGATCCCAATTACCTCTCACCCAAACGCTAAGAGCAACTCACTTTTTTCCCCCCTTTCTCTCTCTCTCTCTCTCTCTCTCTCTCTCTCTCTCTCTCTTCTCCCCCCCCCCTCTCTCTCTCTATGCTTTGCTTGAGAAAGGTGAAGGTTTATGAATGGTACCATTGTAAGAGTAAAAGTCTGCTTGTCTGCTTGGAACTGTATGAGTAAGTATTGCTGGTGTGCATGCGTTTAACAGTGTTCTAATCAGTGGATTCCTCCTCCTCCTTAGCAAGCCACTGCAAAGTGATGAAACCTACTAGAGTTTGCTCTAGACTTTTGACTGAGACACCATATGAAGATGCTACAGGCCACGAATATGACAAAATTACGCTGGAGCTGTCGCTAGTTAGGACTGTTAGAACTTCCCACTTCAGAACAGATCATCAAGGTTATTGCTGTGGACTTTTGAAAACTTGAATTTATCACTTCATTTGTTTTACTCAAAGACTCGACCAGTTGTCTGGCATGAGGGTTTTTCTGGAAGAGAGAATTTTTAAAATGCCAAAACATTGAGAATCCTGGCAGAAAAGTAACCTGAAATCATTGTTTTTTTGGAGTGAGAGCAGCTGGAGTGGGAATGAAGATTAAACCTATGAAGAAGGTTAAAGTCAGAGTGAAGATTAAGGTCAGGATTATGTTTGTCTTTTGGAGGAGAAAAACCCCAAAAACTTATTTCACAAGACATTGTTGTGCACTTTAAAAAGAGCTGCTGCCCCCTATTCCTTGTTCCAAATCTCCAGCGTGTCAGCACTTCCAAACAAGGCCACCTGCAGAGAGTCGGGCAGACAGAGAGACTCTCTCCCTGGGCAACAGCAAGCTCCTGTATATTATGTTTTGTGCATGCTTTGGATTTTTTTCATGGCAACCCAGGTTACTCTAAACAGCTCTGCTGAACTGATGCGAGGTGGCACCAAACAAAATGGTTTCCATGGCAACAGTCTTGTGTGCCACCAACCCACCCCCCCAAACATACACACTCTCTATTGGATAAATGCAGAGATGAGGGTGAGGTTGAGTCGAACTCACTGATGGGGGTGAAAGGGTGGGGTGACCAGAAACCAGCAATTCTCTGACTGTCTGTCTTTGCTTTTCAACTCCTCACCATTTCCTCACTTCTCTTTGTTTTAGTCTCTTTCTCTTCTTGTCTAACCCCTGCACTGTTTGTGGAGACCAGGGCTAATAAATAGCTCTGACTGACTCTCGAAGCTTACGTTACAGTGTGCTGCGCTGCTGTAAAGCTTTGGAATGAGCAAAGTACACAGACAGTGAGCAACGATTGATTTTCCTATAAATTCTGCGCACAAGCTTCTGCTCAGACAAGGAGGCCCTGATGAGGCACAGGGGAGACTGCCAGGAATGAGGAGATGCATTCTCCTCCCCGAACCCTGCTATCTCTATCTGTCTCACTCAGCGGAACAAAACCAGCGAACCTCTTTGTCTGTCCATGGGGAAGCATTTGGCTTTTTAGAAGCACTGATCACATACAAATTGTATTGTAGCTCAGGTCATGAGATGATGTGTTGATTATGTGCTTGTGGCAAGACATTGGAGAGAGATACTGAGCATTCCTTGCCCGATATTTGGGCCCAGCACCGTTCTGTCTGAGTGATGGTCACATGCCTGTCATCTGACTGATGGATACATGCTGGTCCTCTGATTGGTGAAGCTGTGCTAGTCCTCTGACTGGTGGATCCATGTGCAGTATGCACCAATACACTCCACCACTACCTCTCTCCGTTCTCATGTTTGAACAGGTGCACCAGGTTTCCCAGGGGGAGCGGGTGCCCTTTGGTAGATGACGTATGTCGTGTAAAATCAAGTCTAATCTCTGTGAAACTAGCTATTGCTGTGTCTGAAAGTTATTAAGGTTTCACAGTATATACATGATCTCCTTGGAGTTATTGTTTTATCAGTAGAGGTTTCACTAAAGGGGGTTTCTTGCATAGAACTTGGTTGAACTCACTAAATTGAAGGTTTGACCAATGAGCATCAAAATCACCAATTATAATGAAATGCATGCAAGCTGACAGTTAAGGGAAAATCTCTACAATTAATGCATAAACACTGTCTTCTCTTGCTATCTTTTGGACAAGGTGATTAGATGTTGCAAGGATGTAATCAGTCAGGCGCAGGGCTCTTCGGCTCTTGGCCACTCACTCCTACTCTTTAGATTTGGACTGTGCTGGATGTTTCCTGCTGACTGCTGTCTTATCACCGGAGAAAGTGTGGAAGACTTGGGCCTCCAACCCTGGGTCTACAACATTTCTGAGCATTTCTGCAAAGGTGATTAGTGTTTCATCCTACAGACAAACTGACCTTCTTAATTTCTGTTGGTTTTGCTTCATGTTTGTATTTTGTAAGTATTGTGAAATAATACCTGACATAATAGCTTTCTTCATTTGTCTCTTAAATGTGTGTGGGAAAGCCATTAAAATGGATTTTCAGTGATGTGAGTGACTTTCTCTGTCTATTTGATTATGCTGAATCAAAATAAACACACATATCTGTCTAAAAAAGCAAGCTGAGAACAAGTCTGCCAATCTGCAAAACTGAATGACTAGATTACAAAAGCAGTCTAGCTTTACTTACCTCTCAGAGCTCTCAGAAAGTATTCAGCATACATTAAATGATTATCCCCCAGAGAGACAGAGAGAAAAAACATCATGGATGGATGATTCTTCTCTTCTTCTAATGAGGCCCACAAACCAACAGCAAATGAATCATATTTCTGGAATGACACGTAATTTCAATAATTTCTCCCCTTCTTAAAAGACAGTTCTCTTTAACCAGGGCAGACACTGGGAAGAAACCACCTCTCCCATCCACTGCATTCCCCACACAGTGTAATTATGTTTTTTTTCTCCCATAAATTTACCGCTATATTACGGCATATTATTTAACTATTACCTTGTCAGCGTCTTTGGAATGTGACGTGTAAAAGATGAGCATTCGATTTCCATTAAGTCAAGTGCATTTAGAATGGGACCGAGAAGAAACAGAAAGAAATTCTTTCCTTTAGAAAGAATGTTTGGACTCAGTAATATGTTTAACAGTGCTTTAATTAGTAGATTTCTACTCCATAGAGACCACTGCTTAGACAGGAAGGCTCCGGTAGAGATTAGTTGAGACTCTCGACTGAGACACTCAGAAAAGGTGCTGTACATTGCAAATGAGACAAAACTACTTTAGAAATGTTGCTAGTTGACTGCCTCTAAGGAATCAATCCTTCAAGCCTCAAAACACTTTGTCAAGCCTTGTTGTTGTTATGGCCTTTTAAAAGACACAGCTGCTAAATTCACCACTGCATCTGGTCTACTCAGAGACTAGATCTCAGAAATAGACATTAGTCAGAGCTCATTAATCAAATCTTGCTCTTGAGATGTAACTCTTTGTCTCTCCCTGTCAGTCAAACCCTGTGTTACCCTCCTGTGCAGTGGGAGACTTGGGATCAGCTGAGGAACAGAGAGAAGAGTGAATCGTGGAGATGACTAATGAATCACATTGCCACACATCTTCAGATTAATTGTGCTAAAGACAAATGCGACCTGAACAATATTGACTTAAGACTGGAGCCTGTGAGGCATGTGATGAAACAGACAGTCTGTCAGAGTCCCCGTAATTACTCCTACACTGACATGCATCTGTCAGTGATGCACTGCTTGTGTTGCTGCCCCCCCATCTCAGCGTCTCTCTGGGGGTAGAGGTGGGGGCGGAGATGTTTTTGGTTGTGTGGGGTTGGACAGGTTGCCTCTTGGAGCCCGTGGGAGACCCAAACTGGAGCCATCGGTTTAGATTGGTATCGTGTTAATGGCTCCCTAGGCTCCGAGCCTTGTAAGAAGGCTGATGTATAAGAGCCTGAAGAATGCACATCTCCCTGAATGAATGTCACAATTAGAGACAATTGCACATACAGATCTGAGACAGTCATTCAGACCCAATGTGCTTGTTTGGAACTCAGCTCTTTTTTTTTCTTTTTCTTTTTTGCTGATGGAGAGAGGAGGGACAAAAGAAAGGTACGTGAGAGAGGAAGAGAGAAAGAGGGCATACATAAGGCAGTCTCATTTAAAAGCACCTCTTCAAACAGAGACATTTTTAAAGCTATGTAGCCAAGACTGGCACTATCTAGGTGCATTATTCAGAATGTGTGCCATACTAACGCCATGCACACTAACATCACACATTCGAAACAGCTCTGTTCAAAATCTTGCCGACAAATTAGGAGGTGTTTCATTTCAAATCGGAAGTCTGGGTATGACAAATGATTTTGTCTGTTTTTGTGTTAGTGTTTGAAACCGAGGAGATGCAATCTGTCAGTATCAGACTGCCAGCTCATCCACAGGCCCTTGTTTTTAATGAACATTCCTTACGTGTGTTGATGGAGGATCTGTGGGCCAAAGGGTGATCGCATTCATGCTCTATCTTGTCAATCCTCGCAAACATTAAACCTTCAAATACTTGTTTGAAAAAACAACAGTTAAAAAAGCCCTCTGATTGCAACTCATGGGGTGTGAAAGACATTCGCAGGAAAGAATTCTAGGACCATCATGTGCTGACCTTTAACCCAAAAGGCTAGCTCTCATTTGAGACACACAAGTCATACATCTTTATATCAGATCATATTGTGTAAAGATATTAAATACCTGCATTCATTTTAAAACAAAAAACCATGGGCACGGTGTGTCATCCATTTCCCATGGACCTCGCCCAACCCCAGGTCTGGGCTTTAGCCGCCAGTTACCTCAGCAGGCAGCGCCACTGTGCTGGGCCGCTATGAGAAACATGTCAAGCATCCAGCGTCAGTATGTAGCCCCATCGCTGATTCTGACGACCAGGCAGGGATAGCACTAATGGCACTAATAACAGTAAATCTGCCCCCATTATCTCCGCTCTGAGTGATAAGACGGACAGAGAGTGGGGGGGGGGGGGGGGGGGGGGGGGGGGGGGTAGAGAGATTGAGCAGAGAGAGAGGGTGAGCTAACCTAGACTTTGTGCCACAAACACAGTGTCTTTGACAGATGCATGAGAGAGGCTCCACATGGACTTACTAGAAAGCTCGAAATCAGTAAATTATATGGTCACCTCCTGGCCTGAAACATCTTACCGAGCAGAAGGACCTCCACACAATAACACACCTTGTTTAATTCTCCCAGTCTGGGACCTACAGACTCCTACAGTATTTAGAGGTTCAGTGTAATGAACGGCTCTTTCAAAGGCACTATATATATATGTGTGTGTGTGTGTGTGTGTGTGTGTGTGTGTGTGTGTGTGTTAAATATTAAATATTTCGTTAAATAATATTCATATTAAATATAGTAATGACCAGTGAACCTTTCAGTCACATTACAGTATGTTTTTATCTGCACAATGAATCTTTGAAATGTGATGCTTTTACCTTAAAACACTGGGCCTTCCAAATGGAGTCAATCTTCGTCAAGTCATTCCTGTCTTCAAAATATCCTCTAATCAACCTTTGGCTGAGTCATTGTGTATCTTAACATAATGTGAAAGATAAATGGAATAAACTGTCCTGATAATATTCACCTCATCCATATTTAGGGGATTCAACCTCAAGCTGACATTGAATGTTGAACTAATTTTTGCCCTGATGGTTACGGTAAAGTTCCCATCAGTGTAAACAACACCCTAGACCGCATATAGTAATTTTCAGCAGTGTATGGTTTTTTAATGGGTAAAGCTCCATTAGAATCTGAAAGCTTCATCAATATTTACACTTCAGTGTGTTGTAGGTGCTTAGCATATGGGAATTCTTGTTGGGCTCTCTGTCTGATGGATAGTTTTAGGCCTAACAAAGACTTTGAACATTGTGAGTATATGGGTGGGCATGACTGTAATGAAAACTGTAATTACAACTGTAATTTTTAACTGACAAAAACTTTTCGAATTGATATTGCTCATGCCAGACAGAGAAACCAAAGATCTCCATGTCTCCACTCTCAAGACTATCCTCAGGGTCCAAAATTGAGAAGTACTTTATTTAAAAGGGCCATATATTTTCATAACTTAGAATTTCAGAGAGGTCTGAATAACAACATATGATGCTCTGCTGTTAATGGATAACCATCACACCAAGGCCCTGGTGATCAGTGGCCCAAAGAGTCACCCAGGAGTAACAGCTGGGTGTGATGGAGACAGTCATGAGCGGGGGGGGGGGGGGGGGGGGGGGGGCGTTTCACAATGTTGCTACCTCATCTGGTTCATAAAAGTTCACTGTCAACAATCCAAACGGGTTCCTCATTCTCCCAGCCCTGCTGGAATGCTCTGTGGTTTGACACGGCTTTTTGGGCAGTCAGACTCCCGTGGTGCTCACCTGCCCCTCTTATGCCATCACTCACTCACTCCTCTCCTTGTTACGGCGTTAATAAACTGCTGACTTGGCAACACCCTTCCTCATTAAAGGGCTGAGCATATTATTCGTGCCTGCTTGTCTTGGGGAAAACGATCCTTTGCAGAGGTGATGAGAGGGATTGTGCTCAGCTGCTTGAGAAGAATTCGACCATTTGTCTCCATGAGCCATTGCCTCGTTGCTTTCTCTTGTGGTGGGAGAGGGAGAGAGAGAGAGATAGAGCGAGAGAGAAAGAAATGCTGTATTGACTGAAAGCAGCAATTACAGACTTCTTGTTTAGGGTCTTGACAGAAGAGAAAATTCTCCTTCTGACTGAAACAGAGGGTGGATATTTCAGTTGCACCTCAAGAATGGATTTGAAATTTGAGCTGTCATGAGATTATATCCACATTACAGCTGATAGAAATGCCCCAGCTTTCCAGTCTATTTGTACTGACTTGTCACGTCAAGTCCTTTACATTTACACATGGTTATAATCTTCCAAAGGCCATTTCCTCAAAAAAAAATTATGCCATCAAAGTGTTGTTTGAAATTCCTACGTGATAATTTTATTGATGATGTTTGCGTATCCAGATGCTGGTGCTGCTGGGAGACATGCAGTGAAAGTAAGTCAAGGTGTCAAATGTGTCTTTTTATATCAGAAAACAAATGAGACCTGCGCTTAGCTCCGCTCTGCTTACAATACGCCACATGCCTCTTTCTATCTAATCCCTGGAAACAAGTCAAAACCCCTTGAAAGGTGTGTTTTACCAGAAAATACACACTCTCAACATTTTCCCCCCACTATGCAGGATTACACCTAAATGCATTTATATAAAAAAGAGGCCAGATAACTTTGGCAGCCAGATAAAAACCATTTCTAAAAAAAAATCCAATATTTGTGGACATAATTCTCTTGCCATGAGACAGGTTTACAGTCTTGTGCTGGCAGAATAAATTCCTGAAATAAACTTTCCAGATCCTGGGAGTGAAAACAGCTCCCTGTCTTCTGTGAGTGTTACTGGCCCTGGACCCCGAATTCGTCAGTGGGGATAACCTCTGACCCTAGAAATCATATGACACTGAGTACTGGAGATCCACCCGCAGCCAGACTGTCTGACTGTGGCAGCATTTCTCTCTCTCTCTCTCTCTCTCACTCTCACTCTCACTCTCTCTGTCTCTCTCTCTCCCCCTCTGGGCTCTGCAATGCCACTATGTGTTTGTGTTGTAAATACCCTCTGCTGCCCTATTTGTTTTGGTTCCTTGGTCCATAGTAGTCTTTGTCCAAAAAATAAAGAAAGAAAAAGAAAAAAAAACAGAGAAACCTAACAGAGAGAAGGTCCCTTATGTCCCTGCATCCCACCTCCAACCTGCAGCTTTGAGAGCCTGACTCTGAAAGACGACCCAAAACTCTCAGCTCTCTCACAGACACAGGGATCAGGTGGGACCTGACACCTCTTTTCCAGACCATTTGATAGGCTGACACAGCTGCTGACAACTCTCTCTCTCTCTCTCTCTCTCTCTCTCTCTTTCTCTCTCTCTCTGTCTCTGTCTCTGGTGTACAAAGAGGATGTAGTGCAAAGAGGAGCAGAGAGGGGAATCCATTCCTTTACAAATTCTGCTCTCCCAGCGTGGTTCTTCACATGGACGGGTTGCTTCAGTGACGACTTAGAGGCTTACAAGCTGTCCAGAACTGCTGGGAAAACTCAGTCATTTTAACCAAGACTTTATGGTTTATTGCCTGTGTCTCAGAGTTTAGAATTTTAGTATACACAGACCAGACAAATTTATCATGCACATCTGACATATATAAATAATAGAAGCCATTAATACACTGAAACAGTAATTCTGCGTGTTGATTAGACAGGTTGTTTCAGTCAGCAGGGTGCTCTTAACTGAATCTTAGTGTGCTTTAGGGGTAGGACTGTGGTACCACCTTCCTGTTGCGCTTTCTGATGTGAAACCACCTTAAGTGCAACTGTTGATTCAATTGGAAGTCAACCACTACTTATTGACTTTATAACACTCAACGGCATATAAAATTGTTCATATTCTCATCTTGGCATGGAGACCGCGTCGCTGATCTACATTTGAGGCATTCCACTTCAATTAGTCATGTAAGAGCCATAGAGAGAGGAGTCAAAGAGGTCCTGTGCTCCAGATCCATGTTGTCTAGAGGAGGCCAAGAGCGTGAAGCAACATGTCGGTCTGTGTCGTGCTAGGAACTGGTGTTCAGCTGCTGTAATTAATGTTCTGAGTGATAATTCCATAACACACAAACACTCCCCCTGCTGGGGTTTCAACTCTGAGAGCTCCACGGGAGAATGACAACAACCAGAGCATTGCCTAACCTCGCACTGTCATGTTGCTCTGCCCTGGGGCCTCCAGGTGGCCTCAAGCAGTTTCCTCCGTGGCTGCGGTCTGATGGACGGACTGGCCCGAGACCACATGCCCGGGCGAAGCTGCAAATGGGCCGCAGCTGTGCGAGGTGCTTGGTTTAACCTGTTCCAGTCCACTCCAGTTGGCCACAGTCTGAGAACATGTGTGAGACTCTGAGGACAAGTTTTGGCTCAGTGGAAGGAGTTTGTTTTCTACTGTCGGTCAGGAGAGAGAGAGATAGAGAAAGAGAGAGAGAGAGAGAGAGAGAGAGAGAGAGAGAGAGAGAGAGAGGGAGGAGTACTGGCCCAGTCTACAGCTGTGTGGATAAAGGGCAGCTGTAAGGTTCTGTACTGGGACGTCTGGCTCTGGATGGCTTTACTCATTCGTGCTTCACTACAGATAATGTGTCTTTATTTCCAGTGTCTGGGCCACTGCTGGACTGCTAGTGCGCACAGTCCACACTCTGATGATGAATGCTGCTTTGTCAGAGATTGACAGGAGTGTGTACACAGAGCTTACTAGGCAAACAGGTGATATTATGACAGTTTTGACCAAACAAGACTAACGACGGGTACAAAGGCATAGAATATGTTGTCTTGTTGTATCCCACTGGATTTGTGTTCCCACGCTGCAAAAAAGGGGGGGAAATCAGAAAAATGTAGAAAAAATGTTGGGCAATCAATTATCCCAAAAAATAGTAACAGCACTTGAAAATACCAAGAGTTATTTTAAAGTTACACTTAGTTCAAAATTTGAGTGATTTTTCTTAGTCATCCTGCCCTTTGTTCAGTACTCAGTATGTATAACCTGAATATCCTGTGTCATCATCTTTCAGATCGGTTCACACATTTCATCTGTGCTAGAAGTGACCATGAACCATTCCAATGATTCATTTATAATAGGGAACAAGTCTAACAACTGCTCAAAAGCTTTCCGCTCTTCAAGAAAGTGGATGGTTTGGGTGCAGAGGGTTCACATGTTCCAAACTTAAATAAGTCCAATTAGAGGAGAGCTAGAATGTTCCAGAGCCTGCGAGAGACAAGCGATAGCCAAATCAAGCGGTTAGCAAAGATGGATGAGCAGGAGGGAGTGAAATGAATGAGGAGGAGAGTGCCCAGGAGAGAGGGAAAGAAATAGATGAGTAGGAGTTAGGAGGAGGCCCAAGAGAACAGGAAGGACTAAGAAAAAGGGAAGTGAGAGATGTCTGAGTGGGGCAGGGGGGTGAAAGCTTAGCCCTAACAGCCACTGATTAAGTACACGAGTGCCCCGTTGGCTGGAGCCAGGCAGAGCAAAGCCTGCAGCCAGTGAGTCGCTAATAAGGGCTTGACTATTACCTGGATTGACAGTAAAAAAAATGGGAGGAGAGGAGCTTGGCTCCAGTGCGCTCAGTCAGGCAGAAAGCTCCCAAACGGCGGGGGCTAACACAGGTCAAGTGATTTGGCGCCTCGGGTGTATTAAAGCTATTTACAAGAGGCCAGGGATTTACGGCCCTCTGGCAAAGGCTGGCATTTTTTTTTTTTTTAATATGACCTGGCACTGGGTGGTCATGTTTTCTGGCCCACTCAATCATTGTCTCCATGCAATAAAAATGTTTCCTTTCGTATGTTTTTTTTTTTCTTTTTTGGGCTCACATAGGAGGAGCTACTCCATTTAAGGTGTGAGGTGTTTGTTTGTTGTTTTCCTGGCACTGCACTGACAAGCATACGAGTTTTTTTTTCAACATGTGTGATTGCATACAAGGACGAATAGCATACGCACCCAGACGTGTAGGACTAAACATGTTTTGCCCTGTAGTTTTAATGCTGCTGAAAAGAGGAAGGTCAAAAAACAAATGTGGAATAATTTTGTTTTTTGAAAGTTTTGCTGACTTGATATTACACTCACACATGGTCAGTACAAATAGACTGGATTTTGTTATACAGTAAACATAACATTTTTATTATTACTTGAATCATGCAATAAGCATCATGTCTGCTTTGTGCTGATATCTGAAAAACCTGCTCACTTAGAGTTACATAAAAACCCATGAACTTTCGTATCACTCAGGACTCAAGTCTCTCCACACACAGCAGTTCTCATGCTTGCGTTTGCTGCCACCCTGTGGACATGAATATAAATTACAAGGTTATCTTTTTTTTCTATATATATACATACATATATATATACACACACACACACACACACACACACACACGCACACACACATACATACATACATACATATATACATATATATATATATATGTATAATTTACCTTCTTATTTTTTTAAAAAAGGGCATTGGTTGACAATAAATGTCTGTTACAGTAGTCAAGACACATTCCAAATGTTGTGACATCATGATTTTTAGAAAAAAAAGAAGAATAAAAAAACAAACAAACCAAAAAAAAGGAAATCACTCCTGAAGGACACATGAAGGTAAAGGTTTGGTTTGAGATCAGAGTTGTCTGTTATCTGTATAGAACAAACCAACCCCTGGAATTATGAGGCTGAAGGCACACTTGACCCTTTGCCCCAACAGAATTTATTGGCATGAAACATTTTTACAGCTGTAAAATGAATCATAGATATTCAGATGAAAACCCTTTCACTTTGTTGGGGGTAAAGTAGTCATCTCTTGGATTTTAATGCTTTATAAGACCAGAGAGATCTCCTATGCTTCTCTCAGCAATATCCTTTGTATTTGACAATTTGTCAAACATCACTTTGTATATGCACAGGACTCGAATGAATGTATTTTCTTAAATCCTCAATAAGCATCAGTGTATGACATGATCAAAGTGGTATGACAGGAATTTGTGTGTGTTTCAGCGTTTAAATGTACCACACACTTCAGGGAACAGAGCAAACAGGCATACAATCCAGACAATGTCTAGACCTCGTGCCAGACAGATGGGTTGACTCTGACTCCACATCAAGGGTTCATGTCTCCCAGTCTCCAAGCAGCTAAAACTTTGTTGCCATGACTACACTTGCTACATTACTTAGTTAGATGGGAAGTAGGCCCACATGAGTTTGAGTGTACCAGAGAAAGCAATATGTGTCTCTTGTGTTGTGGAAAACAGACCTTTGAATAAATAATGCAACATCTCAGCAGTTTTGTGTATTAACTCTGGTAGGACAGGGAGATTGCAATCATTTGGTAAGTTACTGGACAGAAAATTCATTGATGTATTGACATTGCATGATGTTACAATAACAAATTATAGTAAATTACACTCAAGATCTACCACTCTCAATAAAGATCTACCACTCCCAGCAATGATGTACCACTCTCAGTACAGGTTTACCACTCTCAGTACAGATTCACCACTCTCAGTAAAGATCTACCACTCTCAATACAGATTTACCACTCTCAGTAAAGATCTATCACTCTCAGTAATGATCTACCACTCTCAGTAATGATCTACCACTCTCAGTAAAGATCTACTACTCTCAGTACAGATCTACCACTCTCAGTAAAAATCTGCCACTCTAAGTAAAGATCCACTGTTCTCAGTAAAGATCTAGCACTATCAGTACAGATCTACCATTCTCAGTAAAGATCCACTACCTTCAACAAAGATCTAGCGCTCTCAATACAGATCTACCACTTTAAGTAAACATTTACCACCCAGTAAAGATCCACCACTCTCAGTAAAGATCCACCACTCTCAGGTTGTTGTGGAGATCACAATTCAGATCTTCCTTTGGTCAAATTAGATCTTCACAGCTGGATTTGTGTGTGTAAATACAGACACCCCTGATTCAGGCAGCATTATCTGTCGCTTCATGTTCCATTATCTCCATTACGAGAAAACGATGCAATGTGACAGAATCTGAAAATGTTAAGATAAAGACGCTGACTGACATGTGTCAGTAACCTGCTTAGCAGCCGGAGACTGTTAGCTAACCACAATGAGTCAGAAAGGTGTCTTACTTTCTTCTGACAGCTATAATCTACTGGGTTGTGTTACGTCTAAACTGGCTTAGCTCTCTCTGTATTCCTGCGCTGATTACCAGCAGGTGGTGCAGTCTCTGGAGGTTGTGGGCTGAGAGATGAATTTCTCATTCAGGCTCTTGCGCTGTATGGTAATGTTTTCTGCTCCTCACTGTTCCCTGGCTCAGTCAGTCTGGCCAGTGTCTGTCATTCGCATTCACTGCATTACTCCCACTGCAACTGTCTCGTTTCATAAATGGACTGTTTAGGCCAACCATAATAATCTTCTATCCGCATCCATAATGAAGTGCACAGCAAGTAATGATTGTGGGGTCCAACATCAGTAGTAAGGTTTAATGCCAGAACATACTCCTTTCACACAGAGGATCCCTAATATTTTTCTTTCTTTCTGTCTTTCTTTCTTTCTTTGTTTCTTTCTTCATGTTGGATGCACACTGGGGTCTTTTACTATTACCATTACCGGGGTATAATGACAGTGCCTTGTTGCCATAGCCCAGTGCTTAGCCATGTTACAAAACAACGCCCTGGATTCAGTGTGTGGAAGAAAAGACACAGTACAACTCCTGCTTCAGTTTTCAGCTTCTAAGGACACATAAAGCACTGGCTTTTCTTAATGTTGTAGAGGTTTTCCAGGAAACTGTGAATAGCATCAATATTCTGTCAATCAGCTGTGATTGAAGATGGCAGTTTCCACTATGCTGAAGCTTTGTCCAGGAGCGGGTGGACATGAAGAGGCCCCTGGGACATATCGGTGCCTTCAAGGGTTCTTTAAATATCTGATTGCTCCTGTTCCAAATGTTTTATTTAAGATGCACACAAGGGTTTTAAGCTTTTGGTCTGTTGTGTTGAACTCTTCGGGCAGAGTTCAAAGAGCTGTCACTGTCATTCTTTCTGCAGAGCCTCAGTCGGGCTACCTCAGAAGGTTCTAGAGGGCCTTAGATGTCTCCTCAGCTTCTCTGTAAGTGCAGCACATGTGGAATAAAAGCATAGTCTAATGTAAAGGAGACATGGCTCATGGTCTCACAGTCTCAGACAAGCTTGTCCAGCTCTGTGAAAATCCCTAATCAGAGGAATGATTTGTGTTCAGGAGAGCCTGAAGAACAGTAACTGGTAGAACAAAATAGTGCTGTGCTAAAATGTTTTGGAGTTTACAGATGCATTCCCACAGGAACAAGCGGGGGCTACTGGAGATGTCTGATGGATTAGATCAAATATGTTAAGATGAGCTTATTCATTCCAGGGCAAATTCTTTTACACAGCAGCAGGA
The DNA here is from genome assembly GCF_902362185.1 of Chanos chanos. Classification (NCBI taxonomy): domain Eukaryota; kingdom Metazoa; phylum Chordata; class Actinopteri; order Gonorynchiformes; family Chanidae; genus Chanos; species Chanos chanos. The sequence goes on along the minus strand of NC_044497.1, from coordinate 24,793,129 downwards.
ACATGTCCAGAGACACAGAGAGAAGGACAGGTAATAAACAACAGACAACCTAATATATAGTACACTGTACTCTACACACCATACAATATACTCCTCTCTCCTCCTCCTCCTCCTCCTCCCTCATCCCTATCTGCTGATGACTTTGTTTCCTTCTTCGAGAAGAACATCAAAGGCATCTGTGACTCCTTTCCCCCATCCCTGCCCACCCTGCATCCTGCACCCTCCGCCTCCCCCACTATCTTTTCCTCCTTCTTCCCTCTATCTGACTCTGAAGCTCTCCTACTTATCAAATCCCATCGTCCTACTACCTGTCCTTTGGACCCCATCCCCTCCCCTCTCTTTCAGGCCATCTCGGATGACATTCTGCCCTTCATCTCGTCCTTGATCAACAGCTCTCTGTCTACCGGCACAGTTCATTCTGCTCTGAAGAGGGCACGGGTCAAGCCACTGCTTAAGAAGCCCACTCTAGACCCTGCTGATGTCAGTAGCTACCATCCAGTCTCTCTCCTACCATTTCTCTCCAAAACCCTGGAACGTGCAGCATATAACCAACTCTCTCCATATCTTCTCCAGAACAATCTCATGGATCGGAACCAATCTGGATTCAAAGCCGGCCACTCCACCGAGACGGCCCTCCTTGCTGTCTCGGAGGAGCTCCACTTGGCTAGAGCAAAGTCTCTCAGCTCTGTCCTCATACTCCTAGACCTCTCTGCAGCATTTGACACGGTCAACCACCAGATACTCCTCTCATCCCTTGCTGGGCTGGGCATCGCGGGTTCTGCACTCGCATGGTTCAAGTCCTATCTGTCGGACTGTTCCTACCAGGTCTCTTGGAGGGAATCAGTCTCCTACCCCCGCCCTTTCCACATGGGAGTCCCACAAGGTTCGGTACTTGGTCCACTCCTCTTCTCTCTCCACACCAGATCACTCGGTCAAGTTATCTCCGCCCATGGTCTCTCTTACCACTGCTACGCTGATGATACACAACTGTTCTTCTCCTTCCCCCCCTCTGACTCTCAGGTTCAGCCTCGCATCGCAGCCTGCTTAGCTGACATTGCCTCCTGGATGTCTGCTAACTACCTCAAACTCAACCTGGAGAAAACTGAGCTTCTGTTCTTTCCTGCTAAGAACTCCCCTAAGATCGACACTGCAATCACCATCGAGGGATCTGTGGTGTTCCCCACCACAGCAACCAGAAACCTAGGCGTAACCCTCGACAACCAGCTAACCTACTCCGGTCACATCGCGGCAGTCACTCGATCCTGCAGATTCTCCCTATACAATATCAGGAGAATCCGCCCATTCCTCACACAACAGGCGACCCAGCTCCTGGTCCAAGCGCTTGTCATCTCCCGCCTGGACTACTGCAACGTCCTACTGGCTGGCTTACCGACCTGCGCCATCAGAACGCTCCAGCTCGTGCAGAACGCCGCTGGTCTTCAACCTCCCTAAGCACTCTCATGTCACTCCACTGCTTACTGCGCTCCACTGGCTTCCGGGAGCTGCCCGCATCCAATTCAAGACACTGGTGCTGGCCTACCAGGCAACAAGAGGCTCCGCCCCATCATACCTTCGGTCCCTAATAACTCCATATACCACTACTAGAACCCTCCACTCTACGAGCTCTGGTCAGCTGAGGGTCCCCTCACTTCGGGAACCCGGCAGCCGCTCCTCCCGCCCACGCATCTTCTCCGCCATTGCCCCTTGGTGGTGGAACGACCTCCCTCATACAGTTAGGACTGCGGAATCCCTCACCATCTTCCGCAAGAAACTGAAAACCCACCTCTTCAGAACCCACCTATCCCCTAAGCCTAACCCCCTTCCTTAAAAAAACAAACAAAAAACAACAAAAAAAACCCTTGTCTTGTATCTATGTTTGTCTAGAATTCCAGGGCGCAATACGAAGGAGTAAATTGACGCTCAGTCTTTTTTAGCAATGTATGCTTATGAGGTATTGGGAATCCGACTGATGCACTGATTGTAAGTCGCTTTGGCTAAAAGCGTCTGCTAAATGCTAAATTGTAAATTGTAAATTGTAAATATATATTATACACTCGTATGCTGAACCATTGGGTGGATACCAGTGACTGTCCAACTTTTTATAAATGAACAAGGTTTCTCCTACCCTGCAGGCATACAAATGTTTTAAATAAGAAATCTTACCTTAAGTATTCAGCTAACTTATCCAGGTTAATGAGAGAGTCTTTACTGTAGTTCATTAGTTCTTTATTTGGTCATTTTGACTGCATGTCTTGACTCTTTTTGTGTTCTATATGAATACTGTCCATGCTAGTTCATTACTGTTTGTTTGTCAAACAACGGGTCTATTTTTAAACTTAGGCTTTTAAAGAACGATCTATGAAGCAAATCCTGAAGACTCTCAGCATCCTCGAAAGATTTACGTTCATTTTGTAATAATAATAAAAATAAATTGTGTGTTTCTTCCAGAAACTGGGCGGTGCTTTGCATTGTGAAAGGAGTAGCAGAGAAAATGCCTTTTTCTCTCTCCATATGTACTCTGTAGAGATAGCATGGTTACACTCGTGTTGTGTTGTGTTGTGTTTGGTATGCCCTGTCACATGTGAGGAGCAGGGAAAATGGCTAAACAGCAGGATATGAAGGGGCTGTATGAATCAACTGTGTTCTTGCCCTGTGTCCAATGATTTCAAATATTATCTCTTACTCCCTCGGGAGGAGCTGCCCCTGGCTCTCAGGTAAAATGATATGCTCCAAAGGTTTTTACAGTGCTTGTGAATAAACAGGATACAAGTGTGTGTCGAAAATGGGCAAAATGCCAGTGCATTCAAACTTTACGGACGTTTCTATGCTTTGTTGGCACATAGCTATGGACATGAACGTAAAGTTCACTGAGTGTTCCTCAGTCTAGCGTTGCTTTGAAGAGCAGCAACATTCACTTTTCTCAAGACAGAGCGAGGCCCTCCACTCAAAGCTCCTCCCTCCAGAATTTGTAAAAACATTCCAGCCAACGGAGAGAGCCAGAGAATACGAAACCCCAGAAGTTGTCCCGTCTTTTCTATCCTTTTCTCCCTGCCCACCTCCACATGTTCACCTCCAAACGGACACACACACTTATAGACATATGCGGGAACATCCACACACCCTTGGCAGGCAGCACGGGCTGAGAAGTGGCAGAACGGACCTTGAGCTTCCCAGGACTGTTTGTATTGTTTCTAGTAACTGAATCGGGCTTCTTTGGTACTCCCCATCATGAAAGTAGCTGTGTTCTGTTCCTTCCTGTTTACCGCACTAGCACGACTCAGCTTGGCTCAGTACCATTACCAGGGTCTGATGAATTATCTGGAAAACCGGATGATTGCCATGGAGGTAAGAGAGTGTTTGCCTGTCTTGCCGAATTCTACCCAACTGGAAAAAAATGTCCTGCCTTACCCCAATTCTCAGCCATGTTACAACAACAACAACAAAAAAATAGATTTACTAAGTTGAAGTTAGTCTTGGGGAATTTCTCAGGGGACCTGCAAAGAAAATATTTGTTTTTCTTAATGTTGTAGAGGTTTCCCTGGGCATTGTGAATAACATCAATATTCTGTCAATCAGCTGTGATTGAAGATGGCAGTTTCCACTGCGCTGAAGCTTTTGTCCAAGAGGGGGTGAGCATGAAGGGGCCCATGGGACATATCGGTGCCTTCAAGGGCTCTTTAAATATCTGATTGCTCCTGTTCCAAATGTTCTCAGCTTGAGCAGTCTAATTAATGCAATTACTGACCTGCTCATCAACCATATCAAGCCCCAAAGAACACTGCAGTGGATGGAAGCTGTCAAATCTCAGCTCTAGCCATTTCACTTTCATCTCTCTCTCTCTCTCTCTCTCTCTCTCTCTCTGTGCTCTGGTACAGTCCACTGCACCTCTTCAAAATGACATGAATATAAATTTTTCCCTAACTTCAGACCAGTATAATTAAGTGACATATTGTTGCGATGGTATTCTCCAAAAAAAAAAAAAAAAAAGAAAAAGAAAAGAAAGAAAGAAAAGAAAATCACTCATAGCATTGATAACTAACAGCATGCTGAGAAAGAAAGCTGTGCTATTTCGGCCTGTATCTCCTCTATGTCTTTTCAAACATTCATATCATCCTTTTGCTCCTCCAGTCATCTCTGTCTACATTTCGCTGGTTCAGCTGTTTTCTTGTCTTTAAACTCAAATAACCAGAGGCAGTATTTCACTTATTACATCTGAATGTTATTTTGAGAACACATGGACCATACGGGACAGCCCCTGCTTTCAGTATTATTAATGTGGAAAAACTCAAAATACAGTAATATGAAATATAAATACGTTCCTGAAAGTTTCAAATTAAGATGTCCTCACCTGTTATCTTTCATCTTAAAAATCTTTATAGATAGTGCTTTATTTAATTTTTTTTTTGTTGTTAATTTATTTATTTGTTCTGATACCTGAAATGAGAGAGTACGAAATTCTATTCAACTGACAGAATTGGGTTTTAGTTTTTAGTTGAAATGAATTCCCACTGCTCACTCTCTGATTCTCTCAGCCGTCAGTCTGTTCCACATGGCTCCCATGAGGTCTTAACCGCTGAATGAACGAGCTTTTCATTCGTATCCAACTGTTGACTCACGGGGCAGAAGTCTGAATCAGAAAACCAAAATATATTACCCCCCTCTCCAACACATGCCAGTCCCCTCTTTCATCCACAATTATTCCACTTATTCTTAGTTATTATTCATCTCTGGGTAGAACAAGACTGTCATTGTTCAAAGGGTATCATGGTTCTTTTTCTTTTTTCTTTTTTCTTTTTTTAGGGGCAATTAGATGTAAGTAATCTTTGCATTTGCTTTACTGTTTCAAAGACAAGTCTGTGTTCAGTGTTACAGGTTTTAACAATCTTTCCTCAATCAATAATTCACACTGTTCACTTAAATTGGCAGCTTATGAGAACTTTACAAACACACGCCCAAAAATGATTAGATTTTGATGTGCTGTGGTATTTTTGGGTTTGCAGGAACTAGAATGTGTGGTGATTTGACTGTATGAATTCGCATGGTCGTAAACTTCAGCAACTGCCTCATTCACGTGGGTAGTGTCATTCTGTGAAAACATTTCTGTATTGTTCCTCTAGGAGCGTATCGCCTTGTGGCACGAACAGACAAACCGATACAACTCAGACCTGAAGGAGTTTCGGCAGCAGGCTGCAGACTTGCTGGAGAAGCTGGGAAAGGACCATGATGCTCTGAAGATGGACCTGGAGAAGGCTGGAGCCAAGGTGGACCGCGTGGAACGGGAGATGGACTACATTGAGACGAGGAATCCTCCAAGGCCCTGTGTCAAGGCTGATGACAGAATGGTGGAACAGGAGGTTGTCACCAGAGAGAGGAAGAAGGACGTGTTCTTTGAAGTCTCCGGTGAGAAAGGGTGAGGGGGTTGACCGAGGCTGAAATGTGAAGAAATTGAGGCTTTTCTCACATTGCTGATCAGCATTTAATGTTCTTTTGATTTCACGCCAGACTTAGCAAGAGGAACTCAGTTCATTTTATCCGTTCATTGGTACGATACCATTTCTATAGCTCTCTCTCTTTCTCTCTCTCTCTGGAAAATCACTGTATTGGAAATTAGGGAAGAAACATGTGGTTGATCCTTCATCATGTATCTAGGGAACATTTTGTGTAACATTCTCTGGAAATTTCCATTCAAAATGTTAATGCACAGACAGTGTAATCTGCCAGAAACCAATGTTTGTTTTAGTTACGAATCTACCACTGTGTGGTGCACTGATAAGTAGCACATTTTACTGTTTTATGACTGTTAGATGTAGTGCAAGCACATGTGTCTCATCTTGTTGCTCACTGATTTACAGTCATTTACAGCTGTTTTTTCTATTACTCATTGCCTGCAGCTCTTAATAGACCAACACATGATGATAGAGAGAGGAAAATATCGTCACTGCTCATGGGGATGAAAAGATTATGTCCAAGTTTTAAAAATAACCTCATCTAATCCACTCCCCTTTTTGACAAGCGTAGCATTTTTCCATCACTTTCTATTTTATGTTTGATATTTCCTACTTATATTTGTTCCATTCTTTTATTTATTTATTATTTTATTTATAAACAAACCTCTTTGGGCAATATATATTCCAGAGTAGCATAAAACGTGCTTGCCAGGTAGGCCAAATGACTGCTTGGGGTTTGCATTAAAAATATTATTTGCTTTTATATATCCCTTTTGCACTTTAGCCTACTTGATACTTTGAAATGCCAGTTTAGCGTCAACCCAAACCAGTTTGACTTTATTAACATAATAACAAGCTTTTTTGTTTGTTTGTTTCTTTGTCACTCACAGTTTGCATGGACATCATCTCTAGAATCAGAGCTATGAAGATCCTGAAGAGAATGGGCAGTCCCAAAGGTGTTTGGACCAAGGATGCCAGGACAGCGAAGGTCTACGTCTTCAATGGCACATCAGAGAACACGCTGTATGAGTTTGGCTCTGTCCGTGAACTCTCAGCTTCCTCTGGCACCTCCACTGGCAGGCAGATCACGTTACCTTTCTTCTGGAATGGGACGGGCCACGCTGTCTATGACGGTTACCTCTACTATGTCAGTGACAGGGAAGTGCTCCAGGTGATCAAGTACGACCTGAGGAACGGCTCTGTGGCAGACACCGCTGTGCTGCCGGTGGAAGACCACACCCCTGTGTATACCCTCAACCCTGACACCCTGGTGGATCTGGTGGCTGAGGAGGAAGGTCTTTGGGCTCTCTATCCTTCTGGCGACACCATAAACTTGGCTAAGATGGACTCAGACACGCTGGACATCGAACAGATGTGGGACACGACATGCCCGAGGGAGAATGCGGAGGCAGCCTTTGTCGTCTGTGGCACAGTCTACGTGATTTACAACACCAAGCCACCCAGCCGCTCCCGTGTCCAGTGTGTGTTTGATGTAAACGACATGGTGACGAGTGGGGAGGCCCCGCTGGTGTATTTTCCCAGAAGGTATGGTGCCCATGCCAGTCTGAAATACAACCCTGAAGAGCAGCAGCTTTACGCCTGGGATGATGGTTACCAGATACTCTACAAACTGGCCCTAAAGAAGAAACTGTGGGCACTGGCCCCGCCCACTGACCCGTAAAATGGTAGCTTTTGTACAGGCACATAACTCTGAGAGCTTAGAAACACCTAAATAGAGTTTCAATTTCCCAAAGGTTGAATCTGTATGATTTTCACTTTGCTTCCTCAAATTTTACTTTCATTTTATGTGCTAATACAACTCTTATTCACAGTTTCTGGAGAAAAAAAATGCACACTTCACAGAAGAAAGTATTATGTGTTTTGTTAATAGTTGAAATGGAGTTCTGCAAACTCCAACAACTGGTCGGCTGTCTACAAAACCTGAGAAATGAGTTGAATATTTTACAACTTCCAGTATTTTCTTTTATTCCACCATGAGTCACTGCATTATATTAATATGATACATCTGAGAGCTCTGTACTGTACAGAGAAATATGTACAGTACAGAAACAAAGTCTAAATTGCTTGTACAGAATGTTTTTTTAATGCAAAAAAGAAGATAAGAATAAATTGCTCCTTTCAGAGAAGAAACTCAGACCTGAAACTGAAATGACAGAGCCAATAACTTTATTTTGGACTTTTTGAAGTACAAGAACAGTTTTCAAACAAGTATATTACAAATACAAATTTTCAATACAAAAACTGGAAATCTGTTAAGTTTATGACACATAGAAAGGAAACTTGGAGAATTAAGTACACAACACAGAAGTACTGAACCAATGAGACATCGAAATGGTTAATTGAACAAACAACTTAGTAGTTCTTGGTGCTGCCCATTCAACAGAGTTCATTTACTACGGGACACACGTGTAATATGAAAATATCATAAATATCATAAAAACAAGGAAGAACAAAATACATAGCAAAAATGTCCACCATTTTCTCAGACAGCTAACTGGTATCTTACATGAAAAGTCTATTAATGCATGTTTGCTATTTTACTATTTAGAAATATTTGAAAACCAACTATCACTAGAAGATGAAAATATTTCAGCTAGATTTTCAACAACTGGTTTCACTCTGAAACCCCAACAACCAATTAGTGAAAATACCATCGTTCTTGAAGCTACATAACTCTCCACCCAGATACTGGTACCCACAGTCTTATCAGAGAGAATCCTCTCTGAAAACAGCGTTGATTTGAACAGTGAGAAAGGCAATTCCGCCAGATTTGCTCTAGCTCTGACGTCCATGTATAGTCTTCTTTTTCCTTGTCTGCCCCTCGGTCCTCTGATTTAAAGTCATTACAGTACGTCTGGGGCTTTGGAGGAAGTGTCTTAAACAACCTATCTGTAAGGTATGCACGGCACTACGTTCTTTCCTCTTGTTGTCAGTATATACAGTTGAAGTGATAAACAAGAAAAATACCTGACACAATTTAGTCACAGCTGATCAACGTTCCCTGCAACTACAGAGCAGTTTCCCCATTGTGATATGACATTGGAATCCAGACCTAGAACAAACTACATCAGACACAGCCCTGAATGATGTGGCACAACTGTGTGTGAGGGTCCTGTAATAAAGGAAGTGGGTGGAATAAACTAGTTTTTTTTGTTGTTTTTTTTTAAGCAAACCACACCAATGACTAGGGGAACAATTTCCCTCTTCATGGAAGCAGTCTTGCTTGGCACAAAACATTCCCTACAGTAACTGCAGTTCGTAAAAGTGGAAGAGAGTTTGTTTACATTTTGTGCACTACGCCAAGACTTTGACCGCAATAAAATGTTAGAAAGGACTGAAAGAGGAAAAGTTCATATTGGTCGCACACAACTTTACACCATTACAAATTACGATTGTTTCAGTATAAAAAAAAAAGTCATATATCTGTGAATCCTGGCTACGTTACTGAACTGTTGACTAGTACACTAGCACACACATTATACATCACAATCATTTTCACATTCTCTCCAAAAACCCAGAGGGGAACAGCAAGAACTATGAAATACTGAAGAAAACAACAAAAATCAAACCAAGACAAACAAAATTCCTTCTGTATTACAGCAGATTGGTCTCTGCGGGTTTCATGTGCTTACACTTAAAAAAAAAATGTTTTTTTTTAATAAATAAATTAAAAATTAATCTTAATTTTTTGCTCTGGTGTTAGAGTTCAATCTATGTAATTCACTGAGAAACAGCAAAACCTATTAGGATTTGCTGCATTGTTGCATTTGTTTGATGTTTCAAAGTCATGCCTGAGTAAGGCCTTCAGTGGACCAAGGGCCAGGTCAAGACAAGTCCATTTTCATCCCTTCCCAAGGCTGCTGTGATATGAGTAGACTATGCGAATATGGCTCATAACCAGATCCATTTCACTGCATTTATTTTAGTAAAACACTGGCATGCAAAGGAGAGGGATGTCGCCAAACTAGAAAACTGCTCACTGAAAAATCTGAGGATGAGGTTATTTCAAGGAAGATTGGATAGCTCGCTAAAAATCATATTAAAATGGCCTGACATTTGAACTTGGAGTAAAACAACATTCGGGAGGAGGGATTTGTCTTAATTGAGGATATCTACATTTTAAAAACACCCCCTGAGTTCTAGATATAGTCTAAAATATTAATGTTCTTGAAGAATCTAACAACCAAACTTTAACCCTTTTATCTTGTACAAGGGTTTAGTAACCCTCTGATAATTCTGACCAGAAAACAAGAAGAAAACTTGCAAACACATACTGATGGATCGCCGGTTTGATCATTTTTTTTACTTGGCTACATCTTTACTACTTTACTTTACTACACAATAAATGTGGCACGGCAGTACAATAAACTTACTTGTGACCACACAATAGTACTTATGGACACACTGTCCAAATGTCCATTTCTTTAAGGCAAAAAAATAAGGTCACAAAACAGTGGCTTGTTTCCCAGACCTGATGGCCCTGAATTTGTATGTCATGAAAACATTTAACTTGAACATTTTTTTAGAAGTCTGAACACTTAGGAACACCCTAGATTAAGCAACCTAAATTAAAAATGATAACACTTGACGATTTCTTTAGATTCGAAAAGAAGCATAAGAACTCACTCAAATCACTACACTAAAGAAATGGAAGCATTATCAGTCTGCGCCAACTTAAAGATATTCTCATGTGAACGGGTTTCATCTCAGATTTTCTGGGTTGACGGTCCTAGCTGCCTCCAGAGACATATTTGATATGCTAGAGAGATGCGCAAGATAGGACAGATGTGCCTCAGTGCATGCTAGAATCTCAAAACCAATTCGTGTCTACCTCTTTCTAAAGAAATGGCATTGTGAGGCTACTTAAATAATTATTAACATGCCTGCAATAAGAGCACATTTACCGTAGGTGCATTTCTCTGTGGGACAATTGTACCTGCCCACACAATAAGAGGATCATGTTACTATGGAAAATTAAATTGTTGCCAGAAATGAAGCATCGTGCTCCCACTTAATGATACAGTTATAGCTGTGAATTCAGGTAAAGCTTTCCCATCTCTTACAAACTCAAGGTCAGGCAATGCAGTAGTGGTCCCAAGAGAAATTTGGCCTATTGGCCAAAACTTCAGGATTGTGTGGCCATGTCTTTTATATCAGGGCCACAACACAATTAAGGATCTCTCTCCTTGTTCCCTTCCCAATTCCATTTCTTATAGACTGAAGCCAGTTTTGATTCACAACAAGAATGAACTTATCTGTATACTCATCCAGAGTGTACATCTTAAATAAAATGTACATGGATGGTTTACTGAAGTCCAGGAAATTGGCTAGATTAGACACCCTGGTCTTTTGGGGGTTTTTTTGGCTCAGAGTTAAGCCAGTTTAGACAGTAAATACTAAAGTAACTGTTCCCACTGGTGATAGTTCATGACCATTTTTAGGATCACAGGCAATTGTTTATAAGCTGTTAGCCAATGTTTGTTTTTTTTAAGCGACTTATATCATCCATTCAGCCTAGCTAGCTAATATATGTACTGAACTAGCATACGTTTACTAACTCCTATTATTAGACAATGCATATTGTACAACAAAATTTGCTAAATTCACTTCAATATATTTGAATATAAATTCATAAACTGGGTATTTAGTGAAATATTTGTCACTTGATCAGCTGTAGTCATTCCTGGGTTCCTTTCTGTTTTCCTAGCCTCTGGATAGTTTTGACCCACGTGGTCACTGTAGACCATGGAATATCTCAAGTTTCATGGATGCACTCTTCCTGGTGCTTACTGCATAGTATGTAGTGAACCCTAACTACACCATAGAGGGGAAAGCAAAAATGGGGAAGAAATGGGAAAGGGAACATTTAAAATAAAACAAAACAAAAGAAAAAGAAAGGATTTTGGGGTGCTGACCAGAGTTTCCTGACTAATGTTCAGTAGGACACAGTTTGAGTGAAGGAGTGAACGTATTTGTGACATAGAAAATGACCTTTATTTGTTTTTTCCTTGTTGAAACTCTAGCCTTAAAAATATACTTACATTCAAGAAAGTTCTTCAACTACTTATAATCTGTTCAAATAATTCAACTAATTTATTATCTATTGACATATGGTATCTATTGTGTGACGTATTTTTAGTCAAAATGCAAAAAAAACAAAACAAAAAAAAAACATAAATAAAGAAATAATAATTATGGAAACAATCATTTGCCCCTGTGCGGTAAAAAGAAAAACCTGGATTTATTTTTTTATTTATACTGAACCATCAAGTATTTTTGATTTTTGTAAGATAATAACTACTAAAACATGTTGTTACATAAGAATTTTAGCTTAAAAACATTAGGACTTTTAGTTTAAAAATATCTGTTTCAAACAATGTGCTACATTTGGCTGTTAAACTGGATCCCATCCACCACTATATCATTGAGTTCAAAGGAAACTGCTGTAATTACATTTTCTGCATGGAGATCATTCTGGATCAGAATTTGAGTATTAAAAAAGTTACCTCCTAAGCAATATGAACTGTTGAAATAAATGCTTGGTTCTTCTGTAATTTTACTACTGATTTCATAAAATCAATGAGAGCCAAACAATGCCGTGCACACAGTGTTTAATTTTATGTTTGGGGTTTATATTTTACTGCATAACACTCTGTATATAGCTTGTTTTGTGCTTCACAGAGTGAGATCCAAACTGACTGTGATGGATTGTATTTTGCTTCCTGTTGAAGTGCAGTTTTGAACTGACTCCAAAAACTCTCATGGGCATACATAGCAATAACAGAAAGTTCTGGATAAGTACAGTTAGAATTCAGGTGACAAAGTATCTAAAGCATTACTGAGCTCATTTATATATCAGACTCTACTACTGTGATCATACCGTGATGGCTTTCCATTGTTATGGATTGATGCTTCAAGCCCTTTTTTGATGAGGGCTTAAAATAAATTAACCATTTTCAGCAGATAGTGATATTCTAAGCCCTATCCTTACAAAAAGAGGGGGAAAAAAGAGCTACAGTACAAACTCAAATAGTCTCACAAGAGTATGTTTACAGGAAATGGACAACGGATTTGCCATAACATCACAAATCATGGTGTGGTGAATAATGTTGGATGTTGTATCCATCTGCTGGAGACAAACTCTCCACCAGCCGGACTTGTTTTCCAGCTCTTACACTCAACATGGCAGCCGAGTGCCTCTAGCACCCACAGATGTTTACCAAAGCTCCCAGGGGTGATGCTGCCTGATTGACCCCACTCAACATTGTTTAAGAGTCCCAGACACAGGTGTTAGGCTTGAATATGACATGCATCCTGAGCACGATAGTCACGATACGCTCCATCTTTACGAGGGGAGGACATGGTTTATCCCATTCGGTCGTCATTCAAATTTCTGCTTCGCAATCAGAAGCACAGATGGGCAAAATGTTGGCAACAGGGTACACTGACATAAATTAATTTAGTCTTTACATGGACCTGACAATGTCTGCTGCTTGAGTCATGTACCGCCTTTCACAAAGTCAGAAAAGTTGTAAATGAACAACACGACAGAATCATTAATCATGGACCTATATGCTTTTGAAAAACAAGACCCTGTTTTTGTGCTGAGAACATTGATTTGCTGTCAAGGTATCAAAATAATAATTAAATAATAATACAAAAAAAAAATTGGGAGGTGATGACTTCAGGAGGTGCTGTGGAGAACACTGATGACAGCTGTAGGCTTTCAGGTTAAACGGGAAAATTCAAATTGAACTGAGCACAGATGAAGTAACACCTACATATTGTGTTGAAAATGATCTTAGAGGTGGAGCAACAAAATAACAGCACTCCCTCCTTTTGTAAACTCTATGACAGTTTAAACTAGCGAGCAGGAAAAATATATGGAAAATTATATGGAAACGTACATGAAGCTTGATTTGACTGTGTAACGGGAATAAAAATGTGCCTTTTTAAAACATGTGACTCCAGATTTTAATTTGATTTTTTACAAGTTTCCCCGCCTTGCATGCTATTCACCAAACGTATGGTTCAATTAAGATATAACATTTGATAAAACCATTTCACTTTTTTTTGTCATCTGTTCTCACAGTTGTAGTGTACCATCCTTTGATGGAGTCTCTTTTTGGATAGCATTTTTTCCTTCTCCTTACTTCCTTTTCAGCTGTCTTCCTTTCTCATCCTTCTCCCTCAGCCCTCTGTTCTCTTAGACGGGCACATCCTTCGTTCAAAGAGTCTGATCTGAGTGAAGCCATCATCAAAGACTTACGCAGAGCTGCTTTAAAACTTCTGGGTTTGCACAAAACTCCCTCTGAAACCACTGTGCTCATTCTCGTTCAAGTCCATAGATATGAATGGGAAGTGACGCTGGGGGCTGGGAAAGTCACACTGTAGTGACAACAAGTTGTCCCAGGAAGAGAAAAAGGGGGGCTTTTCAGGGTATGACAAGGATAAAGACAGCTTTGGGTAAACCAGGACCCCCAAGAACTGATTCAAGATCAGTGGAGCCAAGTGATGATTACTCCAGACACAGTTGTGTAAGACTCCAGACATGCTGGGCCTGATCTTCCATCAGTGCTTGGGTGCAGTGTTGAACTATGCTTATGGGAGAAACAGCTGTTGTTTCCTGTTGGGGTTTGTTTTTACCTCAGACAGACAGACAGCCAGTGAAAGGAAGAGGTTTTTCAGGTCACACGTGGTTCTGCTCAAGGACTAGATGGGGGCTTGGGGGAGGGGCAAGACCCCTGGCTGTCAAAGCTGGCTGTTCGAGCTTTCCACTGCAGGAGAGGACACACAAACACACACACACACACACACACACGCATTACACAGATGCACCTTTGAAATATGAGTGCTGTGGTACAGATAGTACCACACTTGTTGCTTTAAAAGCTGAAGTTAATAGTATGCAATACTTCAAACAGTATGCAATATTCTGAGCAGATTAAGTTATGGATACATCATTCATTGCTTTAACTTGACTGACATTTCACAACAAACCAGAATGGTAGATTTGTAGTGTAACTAAAATAACATTATACATTATTCATGATGCACGAAAACAAATTTGGAAAGGAAATGAAGGTCTTTCATTGCATTATGAGCTTTTGGCATGCATCGAATGTTACCTCATTAACATTTCAAGCCTAGCTATTTACAGCATCAAGTCAAACTATGGGAGAGCTGGCTTTGTCATGCATATTCCATTTTTTTTCATCTCGTGTTGAAGTGCTGGGGGAGGGGGGTTAACAAACCTCTTTCTCTGATTTCTTAGGTTCCACTAGGGGGTGCCAGTGTGCAATAGGCTTGCGGGGATACGCCAGCATCTCGTTCCAGTGGTCGCGACCTAAACCCTCTGCACTGCAACCCACCCTGGTCACTCCAATGATCTCATTGTGACCGACTCTGATGGAAGGGAACGCGAGTGTACATTAATAATGATAAGTGTTGTAACACTGAAGCGAATACATGGAATCCCTGAAAAAAAGCTACATTAGCAGTAGTTAGTATTACAGTAATAATATACTATGCACCATAAAAAATGAAGAAAAATATGTGAATTTTTTTTAGTGTTTCATGAAACATGCAGTGCTGTGCTCCAGGTATTCAAACATCCTTGACCAAAATTCATATTTCCACACAGGGCGGAGAAATCTCATCTCCAGCACTATAAACAACATAAGCATGCCACACTGCTCTCCACTCTGGCTCCCTGCCAACGATCTGTGGAGTCAATGTTTGGACTCCCAGCCTTTTCCTTCAGATGCCTAACTCTCCTATATCGAGTCCAGATACAGATTTTCTGTTTGGTTTTTTAAAATGGCGCATGCCAAGATATGTCTCTTCAGAAGCCTCCTGTTATGAATGATTTGACTTGTTCTAGTGCAGAGCAAAGCAAAAGGTCACGCTCTACTTTTCGTGTTAGTAAGAGAACAGATTTAGAAGACAAAATGAATTCATTATTTCAATTAGGCATTAATAATAATTTAATCATATACATTTTATTATGCTTATAAATACTAAAGTGTGAATGAACTATTTAGACCAATAGTAGCAATATAATGTAGGTGAGAAAATATTAGAAAAGACATATAAAATGTAGCCATTTTGTGTTGCCTGCAGATTCACAGCTTTATGTTTTGTTAATATTACACTTTGAGTTCACCATATGCAGGGCGTAATGCAAACAATCATGAAATCCCAGCATTGCTGACATTATTAGTGGTATTCGGCCCAGTGTGATGTTGATTTTCCATGTTGACAGTCTGAATTATGGGTTTACAATGCAATTGTTTAATTAAACGCCATACGTTGTGCAGCTGTGTTGCTTATTCTACACTATCTTGGGATTCCTCTAATTCTCATGGCATCTGCTCTTAACAGTGAGTCATAAAAACATTTAACTTTTCAAGTCGGCAAACCCTAAACAAACACAGTGACAATGGTCACAGGGAGCACTTGACAGCAATGAGATCACCAATAATGCTACATTTTATACTTATGAATAAAAGAAAAAAATTGGGCTAGTCTTTTGTGATGTGACCAAACAGGAAACAGATAAGAGTGCAGTATGGGTAATGTAATTTTACGAACAGGTCGTAGTCCATGACGGAGATGTGCAGGCTGACATTGTCCATGCTCTCTGGTGGGATGTCGAAGATGATGGCCTCGTTATAGGTGGGGTTCAGTGTGTTCTTTTTGATGGTGGTCTTCTTCTTCTTCAGACGCTTCCCGTCACAGATCAGGGACACTTTGACATAGGGATCTGCTCGAGACAAGATTTCACATTCAGTGCTCCAGTCACATTATAAAACCAGACAGATGTTCACAGAAAGAATGTGATGTATGTCTCATGTAACATTAACCTCCTGTGATGACGTACCCAAGAGGATAAACAGTTTCTGAGTCAATCGTTTATACATCAGAACTTACAACACAATATTGGATAAGGCTGTGAGTGTTAAAAGAGTGTTCAAATGAGATAACTACATACAGTGTTGTAATCCATCATTTTCCAATTCATTTTAATTCAGCTCGAATTTATTTGTTCATAATGGACATTGACACAAAGAAGAATTACAGAATACTTGGCCTTTATATGGGGATGGAAGAAAGTGTTCTAAATAACTGCTGAACTTTGGCTTTTGATGTCAGGCTTTCTCAGATGGTATTTTAATAACCAAAGCAGCAATGTTATGAGGTACTTTGTTTATACAACTTCATTGCGCATTCATTGCTGGAAGGTTATTTTGAATTTCACGTCTAATTTGCTGTTCACATGCAGTTTCAGTGCTGCTTTTTATACATGACTGAAATTTAGTCCATTTAAATGAGCCAAGTCTGATCCTTCTGGGGAGCAGAGAACATTAAAAATCCTATGCTACTTTAGAAATCTCATTCTGGAAAGCAGTTTTGATAAATATGTGTCACATCAATTGACCTCATGAGAATGTGGGGGTGTCTAATAGAAATAATAAAAAAAAGAGATACATGTAAATGATGTCTTCTGCCGTATACACATTACAGAGACATAGCGTGTTTACCAGAGTACCCCGTGATGTCCATCGCTTTGAGATTTCGACACTTTATTACAGTGAGAGTGAGTCGCCCAGCAGTCGGCAGGTAACATAGAGAGAACATGATCTCCCCCAGGTCTACACTCTCCTGTGACACACACACACACACGCACACACAAACACACACACACAGAAAAAGAGAGACACACATGTCAATGTATTCTCATGGCATGTGGACACTCCCAGCACCTGTCAGGACTGGGAAAACACAGGAGAATCACCAAGGTGAAAAAAAAAAGGAAGAAATGAGTGCAACCATAAGTACAAACTTAACAGAAGGGAGGTCTATCTTTAATGACAACTGAAACTATGTACAGCCACATTGGCCTTACTATTGGAAAATGCCCATTGTCAGACAAACATGTATCAAACGTGTTTCAAGAGCACGTCAAGAGAACATCAGAATAAATCAAGAGACCATCAGAAGCAGTATGTCTCTTTCTTGTTTATATTTTACTTTTATTTATGAGGACTGAAATGCTGATATTATGTTGACGCATATATGTACCATTTGGCTATAGCACCTCTAAATTATCCTCTAGCGTGAAGAGAGAGAGTCTGGAGAGAATGTCTGTCTCTTGAAAAGCCAATGACATTTAAAGATTAAGTGAAAAGACTCAATGGTTTGTCCTGAGAAACGACTTGAGCACACGTCTATACAAAAATAGCATGGCACTTTTGACTGTGATGGCCAGAGAGAGTCTAATAAGCCTGTGAGTCAGTGCTGAGATCCGGGGGTGTGCTTTACGGATGGATATGGCCAAAGCAGCCAATTAACTGTTATGGCTCTTTGAGAAGTACTTCTTTCCTGTACACTGCTCCAGCCTAGCCGTTAATTAGATGTCAGCATTCCCAAACATCTCCAACCATTCATCAGTGTCTGGGCTTCGCCCTCAAGCTAATGTGTCTCAACTAATCCAAACAAGTTTGTTCTTAGTTTATTGTGCTGATGTAAAACAAATATGTTGAAGCTCAGAATCTGAGAAACAGAAGTTAAAATCAAACAGACAGCAGCCGTTTTTAAGAAGCAGGGGGGCTACTTCCAGGCTCTGTTCAGAAGCCACTTTTGTAGCATAAAATTTGAAGAGGACCTGGAGCAATCATTCAGCAGCTATGAGTCCCACCCTCTCCAAAAGCATTAAGAGTGGCGGGGGTTTTAATCACTCTAAATGAGAGCAGTAAGCTCCTCCATGATGGACGTGTCCCATGGCTCCTACACTGTTGTGGCTTAGTGTCTCTCAGACTCTTAAGCGATTAGACTTAACTCTGCTATACTGTAATACCCAGAAAGGCATTTAAATGCCAGATGATGGGAAACCAGAATGTCGCCCTTGAGCCCTAATGGTTGCTGAAGAGAAGTGTCACTCGGATGGGTGATAATACAAATGCTTAGGTGGATAATACTGAGTGTTAGGCTGCCCTGAGTATGAACTTCTATCAAGAAGAAAGAGGCCAATAAAATAAATATGGCTTTAGCTATCTTTACGCTATACCTAACGCAACAAAGCACGGTCGTAAATTTGGTCTCTGATGGCTGCCTCAAAAGCAGGAAAACTAGGAAAGTAGGAAAAGGCAATTTTTAGGAGACAAATGAAGAGTGTTGAGGAGCATGTTAGTGAAATGAAGATAAATCAACAGAATGACTGCCTGTGCTTAGCAATAACAAAAGCACTTTTTTGCAACCATCAGGGTGAATTAAATTTGCCTGAAGTAGATGGTTATCTGACTATAAACATTCTTACTGTGTTTTTCATTAATGATATTGAGCTGCTGTTATCACTGTTGTTGGGTTTTTTGTGTGTGTGTGTGTTTTTCCCTGTTGATCAATGACCAAAATTAAGTGTTCTGGTCTGCCCAGCTTGTTTTATTCTGCTCATTACACATCTAAACAAGTCGAAACACTTGTCTTTGCCAGAGACTGGTTTGTTTTCAAAGTTCTTCCTGCATTTTTTAAATCCTCATCCTGTTTTGTCACGATGACATTTACAAATGTCTGTGCTTCCTGTTGACATATGTTTTATCTCAGCAATTATGAGGGCTCTCTGGGTTTTGGCACCAAATCCTGTCTTTGGCTCAATAAAAGTGGGGCTGGCCGCTTCCAGCCACCACAGCAATGACCTCGGCTTTATCAGGATCCCTTACCTTTTTTCACAGAAAGACAAGAATCTAATGTCTCAGGTGCGGGAGGCTAATCTTGGAACGTGGTAATCATGGCCAGGATGCTGATGGTATGGCAGATCACCAACTGAGAACAAGCCTAAAATATCAAAGCTGTACCTTGAGACTTCACTTTTGTCCCTCTTGTGCTTGGTTCACTTTGGCAAGAGAGTATACAACCTGCTGGCATGGCACTGTTTGCCCATTAGTGAACGCATTTTGCAAGTTGATCTAAAACTTAATGAGGACAGATCCCTACTCTGCCTTTAATTAGGATAGTTTGGTGTTTGTTCCAGGTTGAATATATGGAAAGTGCTGAACATGAAGTTTACATTCTAAGACATCTTGCAAGTGAGCAAGCAAGTGTCTTTTACAACACATTGTCAATTACTGATCATCTGTTGACTCCTTCTGTTTTAAATATCCTGCGCCCATTGACTGAAAAGGAAGTGGATTTCCTTATCTGAGCAGAACACATGCTGACTGTCCTGCATAATCAATACAGACCAGTCTGGACATGATTTTTGTTTTTAAATCAACATTATGTTATGAGAATATAATGGTCTTATGGTTTTCAGTATAACTGCAGTCTCAAAGACTAGCAAAGCTGAGAATTTCTGAACTTACTGTCAGAACAAATTTTCCTGTGTAGATGTACACATGTTCAATAGTCCTAGAAACCTTCTCTGGGTTCAGTTTTCACAGGCCAAAATTGCTAAAGCCCTACTATTGAAGGCAAGTTGCATTACTAAAGACAAATGGAGTTTAATCGATTAGAGCTTTCTATCATGAGAAACATGTCTCCCTTACAGTGGTGGCGTACTGAATGTCCCTCCAGATGGATGTTTCCCGGGAAAGGTCGGAATCTTCAAACAGGTTGTCCAAGATGACCTCGCCGATCATGTCATGTCGTGAGAAGCGGTCGAAGTCAAACACGCTGAGGTGGAGTTTTCTGACTGGGAGCTCATCGTAGGGCACGGGGAACTGAAAGGTCTCGTCAAACATGGGGTTGAGGGTCTTGCGGTGAACACGGGTCTGGAACTTCTGCTTCCGGTCGGGGAGCAGGTAGATCTTGACGTAGGGGTCAGAGCTGCCACACAAGTCCTTGGCAGGCAAATCCAGTGCCTTGATGATATGGACAAGGAGCATCTCGTTCTCATAGTCGTAGCGGAGGGAGAAGTTGATCTTGCCGCAGGTTTTGCCACCCCCATTCTTGGCTGAGTCCTCGTTCTCCAGCGTCCCCTGTTTGTAGAGCTCGGGTTTGATACGGCCAATGCTGGTAGGCTGTTCATCCACGTCCACATAGTCATTCCCCAGGTCCAGACTGGACACCTGCATCTGACGGGGGAGCTGTCGCTTAAAAGAGCTATGCCTGTGAAGGAGAGAAGAAGAGAGAGAGAGGTAAAACTGGAAAGGTGAGACATCACATCTCTTCATCTGGGGAGTGAGTCTGGATCTCTGTCTGTAAGAACCAAGCTGCTGCCCGCAGGGGTGATTTGAATGGTAAGTGGTTTTGAATTCTAATGCTCTTGTTTCAAGCTCTGGGCTGTATTTTTTCCAGATTCAATTTTTCACTCAGTGTGAATAATTTCTCTCCAGAGAGAGCAGCTGCTTTGTCTATGAACATGTTTGTTTCTGCAAAGAGAACTTTTGAATACCTAAAAAAAAAAAAGAGAGAGAGAGAAAGAGAAAAGAAGGAAAGAAAGATAAAGACAGAAGTAACATAAAAAAGATATGTATAATAATGTGACTTCAGAACAGTAAAACAACATGGGTTATCAAAGCGGCATAAGGTGAAAGATCATTACTACCAAAATGCACAGGAGTGTCACATAGGGCTAAAAATGAACTCAGATAACAGATTACACAGGTAAGATTAATCAGTGTTGTAGAAAATCCTAACTGAATTTGCTGATTTTTGTGAACTGTTCTGCATATCTGCAACAAACTGATTAATTCTGCCTGCTTAACAAGCTAAACAAGTGAACTCATTTCACATGCATTTCTTTTTTCCTCTATTGATTTAGCATGAGGCCCACATCCTAATTTACCCATAACATAGTGTACATAGATAGATGTACTTATACATATTTACACACACACACACACACACACACACACACACACACACACACACACACACACACACACACACACACACACACAGCATATATACACACACTCATACACACAGAGAATATAGCATGAGCCAGACAGTCTGTTTAGTCTGACGGAGACACATATTCTCTTCAGATGGATCTGTGAAGTTCAAGGTGCACAGCTGTCTGTAAATGATAAATTACAGTGCAATTCTCCATGGAAGAATAATGAAAAGGGGACCGGAAGAGCATGCAACTAAGACAGACACCAAGTTTCAGTTTGCAGATGGAACAGGACAAAACTTATTTTGTGGAACATTGTCTCCTCACAAAAACTACCTCACATTAAGCTTCTGCCGAGAGAGCCAGTGCACAGAATTTTACACTAGTTAAATTGTAAACATGAAAGATTTTCAAACTATATATATACTATGTATATATATGTGTGTGTGTGTGTGTGTGTGTGTGTGTGTGTGTGTGTGTGTATATATATATATATATACACACACACACACACACACACACATACATACACACACATACATACACACATACATGTATATACGTGTGTGTGTGTGTGTGTGTGTGTGGCAAAACAGCTGTAGATGTAGCAAAGCAGAATCAAAGAGCATCCAATGATCTGCTTCACTGCCTTCAAACTTTTGTAGAGTACATTAAATGTATTTTGTAAAGCAGTGAAGTGAAGAGTGAAAGTGTGAAACTGAAATTTGGCATAATGTGAAGATGATCAGCTCTGACTGTAACCGACCTCAAATGTTACAATATTTCTGGGATGAATAGATTGCCTTGCCGCAGCTGAGAATTACTTTCACCCCATGAAAATCCAAAAGTTTGTCCTGTTATAGAAGACAGTCAATGTTCCCACAATATAATTGTTTTAACGGGTCTTTCTCCTCATGTCACTGTGTATAGATTTGTATGAGTGATTTAATGGTACAGACAGTATAAGAGATCTACTTCTGCCCTATTTTACATTATCAGCTCTGTGGTCTGCGTCTGAGTGTGTGTTGGGTGTGTTTGCTTTACCTGGTAGATGAGGCGGGTTCAGTGGTTTGTCTCTGCATGCGCTGCGTACGTCGCAAAAAGTGCTCCCTCATGGACAGCTGTACTTCCGCCGGAATGTCGGGAGACGTGTGGCTGATCTTCACCGCTGCCTCCAGGAAGCCAATGGAAGGTGTGGGATCCTTGACCTTCTCTGTTGCCATGGTGACCAGTGGCTGCAGGGGACTGGGGAGGGGTGAGGGTGCCTGGGGTGGACAGCTATCGGGGGCAAGGGCAGCCGAACTGGAGGACAAGGCCTTCTCACGCCAAGGTACCCAGCACAGCTTCCAGGAGGCTAATGCAGCTAGGAGCAGCAAGCCCAGGCCAAAGACTATCAGCACACCCAAGGGCAGGCCAAAAGTGACATCCGAAGCTATACAGAGGAGTCCGAGCAGAA
Source organism: Chanos chanos (assembly GCF_902362185.1). Classification (NCBI taxonomy): domain Eukaryota; kingdom Metazoa; phylum Chordata; class Actinopteri; order Gonorynchiformes; family Chanidae; genus Chanos; species Chanos chanos. Next base: position 24,770,370 of record NC_044497.1, on the reverse strand, counting down.
GGAAGGGCCACGCAATATGGATAAACAGATGGTGGAAATGGTGAGATATAAACAGTGAGACATGGGACAGACAGAGAAAAGTGGTTGGTGGTTAGAAAACATTACGTCAATACATAAAAGTCTAATGAGCAACTCCAGGTTTTACACAGACTTTTGCTCAGACTTCTCCTACCTAGTGCAATTAAAAAAACACCTTTGTGTTTGTATGTGTGTGTGTGTGTTTAGCTTTTAACAGTAGATCAGTTACAGCCATTCATATGGATGCCAGTGCTGCGATAAAATCAACTTATTCTTCTATCAATCCTTTTATTGAACTTCCTGTATTTAGACTGATTTCAATCTTTTATCCACCTTACTTACCAAAACATAACACTGCAGAGAGACAATCACTTTGTTAGTCTGTTAGGCTGATTTTAAAAAAGCGAATAACATCAGATTGCCACCTCTGTGTAAGTATAGCAGTATGATCTCTTTAGAACAGAAACAAAGCCTCTTGCACACAATGCTACAGCATGAAGAGTCTTCACAAGAGACTCCTTCATCTGTGCATGGCTCAAGTGTATGTATGTAGGTGGAGGAAGATTATTGAAAATATGCTTTCAAAGGAACAAATAGGATCTCACAAAACTGGGAGAGCCTCCAAGAATACTGACAGGGAGTGTGCAAACATCCATTAAAAAGAGAAATAAAAAATGTGTATGAATATATATATATGTGTGTGTGTGTGTGTGTGTGTGCGTGTGTGTGTGTGTGTATACTCACATCTTTGCCTGTGGGAGTGCTCTTGTGGGCTTTTATAAATATAACTTTGAGGAAGTGTAATTATTGTTTGGTTTTTTTCCCCGTTTTCTACATGGTATATATATCTTGACGACAAAAGGCTTTGCTTTTTGCTGAGCTTGTTTCTAACCGAGCAACATGATTGGTTTGATTTATCTGCAGTTATACGTACTGAAGACTCCACGAGCCTCTTGAGGGTTTTCAAATACACACCAATTCAAACCATAACTCTCCACTGATATCTCGCTCAGCTCCGAGCACTGAGTTACAATTAATTGGCTTTCACATTCCAGGGAAGCATCACAAATGGTACAATTGCTGAACAGCAAGGTTAAAACCTGTCTCTCTGAGAAATAAATAGAAATGACCAAGATAACGAATTCATAGTAAGGTCAGTTTAATCTAAACCAATACTGAAAGTCTTTGAACTGTTTGAATTTCGAAGTATGAGAACGAAAAGTAAGGTTAATTATTTGTCTGCATATCTTTTGCACTAGCAAAAATTTGGAAAAAGAATGCATCACTCTGAACGAACTTCATCTCCATGGTAATAACGTGATGCAGTGTAAACTGATTAGCATAGTTAACCGTAAAGTATGAGCATGTAATCTCAGAATTATGTGCAGAAGTTTTTGGATGGCCAAAGTTTTAAATGAAAAACATCTCCATCTGGTCCTGAGCTCTTACTTTGCAAAGGTTTAATTTTATGTTTTTGGTGAATGGGCACCCTCTCCAAAGCCCTTTGTAAATTTAGTGGCCTGTCTGAGGGATGAGAGAAGGATTTTGAGGATCTGGACACTGACAAGCCGATTTCCTCCACTATCCCCTAAACTTTTCCCTCTCCTCTGAAATTACTCAGGATGCCAAGACATCCTCCAGCTGGTCTAGCAATGTCAGCTTTTGAATTTTAGAAGCTTTTGAACGGTTGGCACAGCTGGTTGGGCGAGAAAATGAAGCGATGTGGCGGTGACAGTGAACACCTATGATAACTGATTTTTTTTCCCCTTTATTGCAGTTTCATCAAAACAGAACACCTAAACACTCTTCAGTGTGTGTGTGTGTGCGTGTGTGTGCATGCGCGTGCGCATGCGTGTGTGTATATGTGTGTGTGTGTGTGTGTGTGTGAGAGAGAGAGAGAGAGAGAGAAAGGGGTGTGTGTGAAATGAAGCAGAGTTGTGTGAGCGTGTAAGTCCTGAAGGGGCTGATCACACCTACAGTATAAGGCTCCAGTGGACCGAAGCTTTTTAGCACTCAGTTAAAGATCATTCCCCTCTGACCCACATGACTCACAGATACAGTCCACCAACTGGGATTTTTCTAAAGGCTTCAACCATGTGGAAATAACAGAATCAACTGAATCAGTCCAAAGAAAGATTTCATTGTCAATACTGGATATAGAAACCGAGCACAGAAACTAAAATAAAGTTGATTTATAGTGTATGACTGGTGTGTTTGTGCAATGACCTTAAGAACAGAGTAACCTTTCTGGTCTGGTTTGAGACAATCTCAAATTCCTCCATTTGTTTAATGTGATCTTACAGTACCATCTGTTCTACATCTGCGAATTTCAAAAACAAATTACGAAAAAATAAAAATTTCCTCTACCTTAAATTATATAAGCAATTGCATTGTGTTTTGTAGTTATTATGAAAAAGTATAACATCATAAATGCCCATTATCTGATGAAAGCAGCATCAACACAAGCCGCTGTGCTTTGGTCCAGTCTTATCAAAGGAAGTGGACATATTTGGGAGACAGGGCTCCTTTTATCAGTGCCGAAAGACAGTTTAGTAGCCCTGCTGGGCACTGAGTGTATCCTCAGGAGCTAACCCAATCTCTGGGTTTTAAAGGAAGTCATTTTCCCACACATACTGTCCAGTGTGATACGAGATAAAAGCCAAACCCTATTTAATCCTGCCGCTGTCAGTGGAGATTTCGCCCAGACCCGGGGCCGCGGTTATAGCATGTGAGGCATTTCTGAGGCCTCTGCAAATTTAATTAAGCTTTGTTTTGAAGCAAAGTCGGAGAGGAAACTGCAACCCTCTGGTTTTTTTTTTTTTTGTCTGTCTCTTCAAGTGTCTTCAAAAGTAACTTGGTTTCCATAGAAACCCGGGTTATTAGACACAATGTGTGTGTGTGTGTTCATCTGTGTGTATGTGTGTGTGCATAACCTTTTCTCCAGGTTATGAATTGACTCATCTTGAGTACAAACAAAACAGAGAGAAAAGGCTTGGCATGACCACAGAAGACAGTGCAGGGTGACAGAAGGAAGCGAGTTTGCATTCTGTGAAGTGTACCGCCGAACACTAGGCAATTAAAACCCTGCCATTGCTTTTGCTTTAAAAGGTGGCGGGAAAAAGCCAACTTTTCATTTACCACCCTCACTATATTACTTCACCATGATTTGCATGTTATGTTAGCGTTTTCTTATATTCCACCAATAAAGGGCAACCCTGGGAGTGACAGGAATCCTGGATGCTGTCTCAGCTCTTTGGACTGCAATTACACACACGCACACATATTAAACAGCCTGACATGCTCCAGTGACAGGTGATATTTCCAGGGGACAATGGGAGCCACAGCAATCGGGGTGATTTTAAATCAGTGGGTAACAATACTCACAGACCAGCCCCTCTGTCGTACCCCCCCCCCCCCCGCCCCCCCACACCAGATTTTTATTTTTACCATGAGAACACCTAATTTTTACAGGCGTTTCATATATAAATATAGAGGTAGGGAAAGAGAAACAGAGAGGTAGAGAGAGAGAGAGAGAGGGGTTGAGTATTTCATCAGTGAACATTTTGTCGATCAAATATTTCTGTCTCTGAAAATAGAAAGAGGGCATCGCTATAATCCAAAGTAGAATGACTATACCTTTTATTTTTCTATGACAAAAAAGCATCTATGAGTCATTTAACCTTTCAGAGTAGAGAAGAATATACGGTTGAAGCCATCAGTGTTTGTGCATTAGCGTCATACCCTGGGTTAGGTGCTCATAATCCACATCTCCGGTTTGTGTTGGCAAAGCTGAAGGGAAAGTAATGTGTGATGTGGAAGAGCCAGTAATCAAGAGATCAACAGTTACTCTGTCTTTGATCATTTAGGTGAATTGTTAAGAGCATTGCTGCCGCAAGCAACTTTAGTCTTCTGGAAGAAAGGATAACGTCTTGTTCTTTTTAGCACCTCTGCAGAGGACTCTGTCTGGTCTGCAGGTAAATCTCTGCACTACACCTGGGCCATTTTTAGATTGCTCTATTTCATGGTTCTTTTTTTCTTTTTCTCTTCTTCACCGCAGTTTCAAATTCCATAATCCCTACTGGATCCCTGGATGCTAAACCCATACGGACCTGCTGAGCCATTCAAACTGAAGGCTGGAGAGCAAATACAGGATATCACACTTCCTTTAGGGAGAGTGAGAGACGAATGATGGGGAAACGAGCCGAGGAGCTCAGCAAAACTCCTTTCATTTCTCACCATGTACCGATTCTTATTGTAGTGATGCACAGTCAGCACGAGTTTGGAACCAGCATTTGCTCAACAGCAGTTCCCACACCAGCTGACTGAGAGACGATAAAAGATCCCAAAAAAAGATACAATCTTCATCTTACTCTAACTTCTGTTATGTTTACAGTGAACAATGTTTTTAATTTTTAACTTATGTTTTTTAAAATTCAAATAAACTATATAATACTGAGCCAACACCAAGAGGAGTGATATTGATTTTTATCAAATTGATTTCTCTTCCAGAGACATATACTTTCTCAAGCTTTCCATCTGCAGTGGTCCAATCCCTGTAATCGCAGCCGTCTCTGACACCAGGATAAATTTCTGAGATCCATGATTTTTCTTTAGATGCACTCAGTGTCTTAGCTTAGCGTTTTATTTCAGCATGAAACATGCATGTTATGTTTTGAGGCACAACACAACATAGGACATTGATTTTCACTTTTTCTATTTTTTTTTCCCCTACAGCAATAAAATCCTTGAAGTTGTTTAATTATATACAAAACTGTAAGAATGGAACCAGTTTAACCAAGGTTTATGAGTAAATTTACGTCTGAATCGAATCAAAACCTGTATTTTTTACCATGAGGACTAGTGTTTAGATTGAATTTCCCCTCAGGTGTGCTGGCAGGAGCTAGAGCTCCCGGTGGAATAAGAGGTGGACACAGACATCCATCTGAATCCTTGTTATGTCAGAGCAGACAATTAACATTTCACTGTTCATCAGTAAAAGTAACGCAGTAAAAGTGACAGTAAAATATCCAAAACTCGTGCCTACCCACAGGGACGTGACAAAGGGTGGCATCAGGAGAAGCCACTTCTTGACCTGATTAGCGTAGCGCAGTATAGCACAACAAGCTAGTGAGACCAGTACTATAAAAAAGACTAGGACTTTTTTATGGTACTGGTCTACAAGGACTACAGACAGCAGTACGTCTGTCACAGCATACTGGTCTCACTGGTAATTTCTGACCTGTACAATCAAGCCACAGGGCACAGAAAATCATATATTAATTGTGTTATGTTTTGATTGCACTTTAATCTGACAAGTAAATTTATGAGGTTAACTAATGTCACCATGGAAACACAAGCATACTCATTCTGAGTTCTTCTTCAAATTTCTTTTCTTTATAGAGACAAATCAACACATATCTGCCTGCTCACATTAGCTTTTAACTCCTCCATAATTGTGTGTGAGTGTGTGTGTGTGTGTGTGTGTGTGTGTATTTTAAGAATTTATAATAACCTGATTTAATCAAAGGCATTTCTGTGATGTAACGTCAGTAGTTACATTGAGATGCTGGTCGAGATGCTAGAGGCCTCTCGTTTAAGGTAATTAAATGTTGGCAGCTGGACGGAAGGTTGCCTCTCCCTCTTCGTGATTGATCTGAGCAACCTTTGTGCGATACAAGACAAAATGGAACTGTGGCAAATGGAACATGTTTGGGCTGAAGCTGAAAAGAGTCACAGTAGTCATAGAGCTGAAGTTAGAGCCTTTACATTTGTCATTCTTATAGCTTCCATTATGGGCCTAGACCACGCTCCATTTCTGAGCCCTTGGTTTCAGAACTGTGAGAGTTTTATAAGATTGTGTTAGAGGCATTTAGAGATACTGACTAAAGCCAGAAAATGGATGCTTCGATTTTTACATGGTCCGCATGGAAAAAAAAGAGAATAAAACACATTATTAAAACAACTGAACGTGTTTGATTTTAGCATTTTAGCCATTATTCTTAGAGATCTTAGTGGTTACAATCACTGGCTAAAAGGCTATACTTTGTTTCACATAGTCATACAAACACCCACAAGGGTACTTTAGATCAAGAGAAATCTATTGATTCTCATGAATTCTGTGTTTCTGTGAGCACGACAGAGCATGCTCAGTCGATATGGGTTGTCTTATGGAGGGCTGCAGCTTCTGCAGCACTTATGCAGTATAAAATATAAAAAACTGGACAGATATAGTCATCAGAACTAATATATATGATGTTTTTTGTGCCTTTATTTTGGACTCAACAGGCAGCTAACATTGGCCAGTTCCAAGTTGTTTCACTGTTTACAGTTCATGGAATTGTGACTGAACATTGTTATGGTCACCAGGACAATGCCTGGTCACTGTTGTTTTGTTTTTTGTTCCCTTTGAGTCTGTTACAGTTTGTCCCCATCTCCCCTCGGTAGGCCAGAGTCACCGTGAGCTCAACTAAGGACTACACACACACACACACACACACTAATAAACAAATACCACACAGACACACACGTATACACAATACCACACACACACACACACACACACACACACACACACACACTTGCACAGAGAACACACATAGGGAACATTTCTCATCCTCCTCTCCTCCTTGTCACTGACCCCCTGGGTTCCACTCTGACCTGTGTCCAGACAGCTCATCCATCCCAGTCTCATGACTAATTCTGAACCCTGTCGCCCACTCTTTGGACAAAAGGTGCTACCGATCACAGACAGCTTTCTCTCTCTCTCTCTTTCTCTTTCTCTTTCTCTCTCTCACTCGTTCTATCACATAAGGAGGCAAAAGGAAAAGTGGCATCATTTTTCTTGTTCCATTGTTTTAATTGCAGTTTTCTTCAAAGGCTTTTCGTCTCTGTTAGTCTGAATCATGTTTAGACTAATCTGACACAGAACGGTCTTGCAAACAAAAGTGGTGAAAATGAGCACATTCCACATCTAACCATTTGGCCAAAAAACAATTTTACACTGTCAAAATGATTCTTTCAGTGTAAACTCTACCCATTAATACTTTTAAAAACCTCACTGAACTGAACACGCGTTGATCACAACACGTGAACTTCAGATGAAACGCACTCAGGTTCAATTCTCTCCCAGCTCATGTGTTGCAGATGTGCTGACCCCCTGTATTAATGGTAGTCATGAACATCCCTTTGTCCCTTTCTTCTCCAACCTCATTTCCTTAATGGACTCCCCAGGGCTCTCTTACCATATCATTGTTCACACCCAGGATAAAAGGCTAATTCTCAAAGAGCTATCATTTAGAGCACGTAGACGCGTACAGAGGCCTACTGGGTAATCAGACTCACTGCTACTCTTTATTCTGTTCCTTTAAAAGAAAAAAAAGGAAGGAAAATTTCTGGAGGTTAGAGTGATAGAAGATATTACAGAAAGAGGGGTTTTGTCTTTTCACTTCACTAAGGTTATCACTTGGTCAATGTGTCTCAAGTCAATATGGGGGAGTTTTTCCACTGGGTTTTGACAGCTTTTCACCCCTAAAAAAAAAACCCTAAAAACATCAAGGCTTCTGCATTCTTTAATCTGAGCACCTCTGAAAACTCATCCAAAACAAACGTCCGAACACTCCAATTATTCATGCTAATTTCATCCTGCTCAGTTTGTAGGCGGAGTTTACAATGAACATGCCTCAATGTGGGAGGGGCTAGCCATGTCCAAACTGTTCTGGCTGAAAGTACGTCAATAAAAGCTATGATTTTGAATCGTTGTTGTATTGTAATTTTGTTATTAGAGTTTGGCATTGGAGGAAAGGCAACCTGCTCACAATATTATGCAAAAGATGTGACTATGATATCATTCTGTGAACAGCCTCTGCTAACTTATCACAAAACTGTTCAATACAATGGCAAAGTCAACATACGTTAAAGAGGGACAAATTGGAATTACGGAGGGGTTTTCTGACAGGGTTTTGTGAAGAACGTAGCAATCAGAGTAATAGTCTTCTCTTCGTTGCCATGAAATTGAGGCTTTTCCCAAAGGCACTGTTGTGGGAAGGAAAACTTATTTCGGGCCCCAAAGAGGCACATCTGTAGAGACGCTCCGAGTGCAGCCTGAACACACTACATCTGGGATTCACAGCTGTGCAACACTCACTGTGAGTCCTGCAGAAAACCCTGTCTCTCCCTCATCGATAGTTATTGACAGTCAGACACTTTTAGACTTGCAGGTGTCATCCCCTGACTAGTGCTATACTCTAAAAGCATTTCATCGCTCAGTGATGCTAAACGGTTTGATTTGTGAGAACAAGAAAAAAAAACATGCAGTGGCTAAGTTCATGTCTCAGAAGAAGTATGTGTCCGCTCTCTCACTTACTACTTACTCAGACTAAGGTGGCTGTCCTGTGGAGAAGAGACTTTTGAGATTGTGGTCAATTAAACATGCCAAAGCAGAGACGAAAGTGAAGTTTGAATATGAATTCAAACTTTAAAGCCACTTTGGCATTGAGAAAAGCTTCCAGATAAAGTAAACATTTTTGAAAAAAGACGTTGCCATAAAACTTTCTACTTCACTGCAGTTAATGTGAATAAAATTACTACATTGACAAACATGATGGAAAATCATGTAAATCAATTGTGATAAGCTATCTTCTGACTGGTTAAACACAGAAGTACAAACCAATTACACTCACAACAGATTTTGTAGGGAGTTGGGCCAGAAAATTTCAAATTTAAGGTGAGACGGGGGGGGGGGGGGGGGGGGGGGGGTATTGGATATTGGATATTGGAGTACACATCATAGCTCTACCAGCACCAGCCTTGACAGAGGTTTGTTTGGTCTTTGGAAAACCTCCAAATATACATAAGATGTGTGAACATACATGACAAGGACTATGACGCTTTTTCTGGAATTACGTGAATTTTATTTAAACCCTTTTAATAACATTTAGTTGAGGTTGAATGCACTCTAGAGGTTTGTAAGCACATCAACAGGAATGGAACATGGTTAGTCAACATAAATGAATCCTCACACATGCTATTGATTCACCTGAATTCATCACATACTAACTGGTGACAAACTCAGAGCTAACTACTAACTACTGGTATGAAATGAAACTGGGTGGAAAATATAATATTAAATAATATTAATATTTTTGTTTCTCTTCCCCTACCTCTATATTTATATATTTATATAGAATTGGTGAATATTACTGGTGTTTGCTGAAGACTGAATTATAGATGTTTAATTAATTTATTATTCCTATTCCTTGTAAAAGCCTTTCCTACAATGTGAAGTAAAGCGTATATTTGCACTGAACACTTAAATAAATGTGATTTCTATATCATTAGCTTATTAAGAGCAGCCTGTGGCAAACCAAATACATTGTCCTGTCTCATCGTTTTAACAGCTTTTTTTTCCCTTTAGAGAAACACTCTCCACGTATGTGTACACTGTCTTATGTCTGGAACCTGTAGCATTTACATACAACTAAATTTCACAAACAGACTGTTAAACATTGTGAGTAATGTATTCTGTCCCTTATGGAAGATGTGAAGTGGTACTGTTTATTGTCAGGATAGTAGCAACACACACCCACACATTTTAATTATCGCAGCGTAAATTATATTTCTCTAAATGACAATGAAATATTATGATTTGTTGATTATGTTACATTAATGATTACTAAATAGCCTAGCTAAAGCAATACATTGATAACCAAGAAGTCTGTGTGTTATAAAACTGTAAACAGCCAAGGCCATAGGCAGAAACTGAAGCAAACATTATTTAGCCTGTTCTTTGAAATCAGCCCAAAAAAGAGGCTAAGACTGCTTCAGAGCACTATGTGTGGTAATGTAAAGAGAGTGTGGTTTGAAGTGCTGTGTTACTAAGACTGTTCTTTAAAGATAACACAGAAAATTATATGACATATCTACCAGCCTCTAAGCCTGATCAGAAAACATATGAAATGTGCACTAAAACTGCCTTCACAGACTAAACACATAGAGCATGAGAGATCACCAAGTGATATCTGAGTGCAAGCAATGAAGGCAATTTATAGACCTCCCAGCACGCTGTTGTGCACAGCACATTTCAACGCCGGTGAGCATCTGTTAAACGTGAATCTCCATATATCCACACGGCCAAATGCGACTGTTAACAAAAGGATGGAAACTTGTGAGGAAAAACGATCTGAAGCTTTTGCGTCAGAACTCTGAGAGACATCTTCTGTAATTTTTGTTCCTTCCGCTATCGAAAAACCATCCTCCCTCTTTTTCATTTGATATAACTGGAGAGTATCTAACACCAGAAAGAACGTCTTACAAGGTCAGTTCAGTCTAGATCAAGTGGGATTTTTATAGACCTCCCTGTCAGAACCAGTACCGGCACTGATACCAATTATTCTCCCGACGGAGTGTGAGAAAAGACCATTATTAGTCATCCCTCGGCATTGGCCACGTCTAGAGGCCCGGAGCTCTGCCATGTAAAACCACACCCTCAATGTCACACCGGGCGGGCCACCACACTTCACTTACGCAACAGTTACAGTCGACTAATTGGCAGTAATAGGAATGAGATGAATGTAATTTGAATGTTTTTTTTCTGACGGGAAACACCACTAAAAGCAAAAGAGGGGCATCAGGGAGATGTGTTTTCACTGCGTGTGAGGATTTATGCAATGGAGAGAAAACGTGTTATGGTTTTAATGCATCTTGGCTCACACACCCTCTGCCTCTTTACAGCTCTCTTAATTTCTAAAGGTATCGCTATAAATTTGCCAGGTCTCATTTCTCCACTGTAAAAATAGATTAAAGCTGGTTTTACGTTTCATTTCTTTTTACTGCCAGGTACTCTTGAACGATATGTTCTTCCCATCCCAGTGAAAGGAGAGGTATATAATGCTGTATTTTTTTCAATGTTCATCCAGAGTTTTGTAGTAAAATGCTGTTCCATGGTGGAGAGTAATGGTGTCCTTGAGTCATCACATGGAGAGATGGGATTAGCTGCACAGTAGGACACTGGTGTAGGGGGAAACCTGTTAGAAAAGGTGAGCTGTTTGTTTACTCACAATTAGCAAGTGATCATCAAGTGAGTGTTCCTGTGAGCTTGGCCCCTAAGCGTTCTCTCTATGGAACAGCTCCAGAAACATGACAGTTTCTGCCAGACTCAAGGTGCACTCATTTACTTTTACTCATGTGCTGTATTTAACTTTCAGTTCACTTTTCCATTCATACATTTTATTACGGTATTCTCTAAATAAACATGTATTTTCAAACCAGTGTTTGCGCTTTTCATTTTTTCCTCAATTTAAATGTGCTTTGATCATTAAATTTCTCTGTGCCAGTTCTAGGATGTGCCACCTGCAGCTGTTGTCGCATGCCTTTCTTCTTCTTCTTCCTTTTCTTTTTCTTTTTTTTTAACGTGTGTGTCAAAATTCTCTGTCAAGGCTGACAATTCGCATTCATCAGTTCAGACACACGCACATTCAGTCAGCCAATTTTAGCACTACAGGCCTGTCAGAGGGTCAAAGGAACAGATCAGTAATGAGTTGGACTTGCGCTGTGGTTGATGGGGGACAATTACATTAGTGTATCCTCCAAAATGCTACCTAATCATTTCATCTTAGAGCGGGGTCAGGGGACCCTGACTCTCTCTCTTTGGCCCAACAACCTCCACTATAAAATAACATTCTGTCAGCATAACAGAGCCAAGCCTCACTTCTGCTTTTTTGTAACAGTGGGAGTCATAGCGCTCCAGGGGAACACACGTCACCACGGATTAGGAGTGACAAGGAGCAGACGCAGTGACCGCCACTCAGCCGTTCACTCTGCTTGGAAGTGGAAAGAAAGAAAGAAAGAAAGAAAGAAAGAGGGATAGGGAGAGAGAGAGAGAGAGAGAAAGAGAAAGAGAGAAAGAGAGAGAGAGACAGAGGAGGGGGGGTGGGCAGCAGTGCTTATGCCACGTGAGCTTCCTCACTGATTCTGCAGATACCTCAAGTTCATCTTGACCTATTAAAGACTGATCAGTCGCTACTGATCAGCCATGCAGAGGCATCTTTTCAAAGTACTTTTTTTTTAACACAAAGGACAACAAGCCCCATCAGGCCTCATTAGGACCCACAGTTTGACTGGAGGACTCATAGGCATGACAGCCCACCTTGTCTGTCAGACTCAGCAGAAGGTGAAACACAAGATTGTTTACTGTGCTTGAAAATGTACTATTTATGCTGTTTACATGCACCAGGCACACTAGAGAACACCAAAACCTTGTAGGAATCCATGTATTGTCAGATTATTGACTCTGCTGCAACATCAGTACAACAGATGCAGTGGATTTGAATAAAACATTAAACTGGGTTCAGTATTTTAACATTGCACTGAAACTCTGATATAACACTTTTTTCTCAGCTCTAACAGCACAGGCTTCTCAGGGTGAAGTCTCAGAACATAGACTGTTACTCTGTGCTCTGTGTGTGTGCCAGGAGGCATGGTGTTCAGAATCACACCCTGGGGAATTGATCCAGTGCTGGACATGTCGAACACCACTGCATTTTTTATAGTGGTGAAAAAAGATTGTTTGTTGAATAGCGCTTCAGAGAACACACGGGTTACTCATCCCTTCTTACACATCTCTCCATCAAGGCGTTTCTCTCTCCTTCTCTCCCTCTCTCTCTTTCTCGCTCTCTCTTTCTCTCTCCTTTACGACGCATTTGCCTGCACATGCTGTGCTGAGCACTCACGCATCCAGAGCAGACACATGGGAAGGGCTTTATAGGCAGAACCAAGCCAGTGACATTTTAACAAGACACATTAAAATGTTCCAGAAGGAGAGGAGTTGTAGTATCCCACCATTTTCACTCATTTTCT